>NW_028258504.1:66942-238832 GCF_053883595.1 Heterocephalus glaber | reverse complement strand
AAAGTGGTTTACCAATCCCCCTTTCTTGTATTTTCAAGGTGCAGGTATGAAATACACCACTACATTTTTAAAGAAGTAAAGACAGTAAGATCTGCAGCTCACATTCACATAGGCAGACAATAAATATATAGAACATAAACACCAAATACCTTACAGGGGTCCATTCAAATTGAATACTCACATGCAATATAACTTATAATTCTACCAAATTATATTGACATCAAGCATTTTTGTTCTGGAGATTGAGCTACATCCCTTGTACTTGCAAGGTAGGCAGTAAAACCACTGAGCTAAATCTCCACCATCAAACATTTTTCATGAAGAAATTCCCTGCTCACAATTGAAAATGTTATTTGAACATGTCTCCTAAAGCAGAATTAATCTCTGTGTTCTGAAGACTGTAAATGATGGGGTTTATGAATGGGGGCACCATTGTACAGGACATGGCTGTTAGAAGGCTTTTTTAAAGATCCTTTATTTCCATTGGGATATAGGAGAGTGGCCAACCCAGAAATTAAAAATAGAAGAAGAATTGCCAACTGTGGGATACAGGTGGATATGGCTTTGTGATGGAATTTTACAAAATGAATCTTAAGCACTGTTGAAAATATATTAACATATGTAATAAGCAAAAAGACAAAACATAGGCTGATGACACAAACAATACAAGCACCATGGATTCAGAAAACTGGACATCTGAAGATGAAATCCTCAGAATTTGAGATACTTCATGGAAATATTGATGGATCACATTGGACTTTGTGAAGGGAAGCCTGAACATGGTCACTGTGTGGATTGCAGAATAGGCCAGGCTACTGGCCCAGGAGCCCCCCACTCCCTGTATGCATGGACTCAGGGTGAGGATAAACCTGTAGTGCAGAGGGTGACAAATGGCCATATAGTGGTCATAGGACATGACTACCAGAAGAGCAAGTTCTGTAAATGCACAGGAAAACTTGAGCAGTACATTCTTTGAGTGTAATGGAGTTGCTACCTGTAAAGGAATTAATAATTCATTTGGGAAAAATAACTGAGATGCTGCAGAGATCTGTGAAGGACAAATTACTTATAAAAACTTACATTGGAGAGTGCAGACACTGGTTTGTATTATGACTGCAATAGTCACAAGGTTTGCAAATAGAGATTTCAGATAAATCACTAAGAAAAACAGTCCTTGCAGTACTTAGAGCTCTCTAGAACTTGAGATGTCCATCAGAAGGAATTCTCTGATCATGACACAGTTGCCCATTCTGTTATATTTTCCAATCTCCTTGGGGTCACAAACTAAAGTGTAAGAACATGCTGTAGACCAAAAGAAGATATCTCCCCTGCCATAAATGTACAGCTTCTAACTTGGAACTCAGGGGAAAAGAAATGGCAAAACAGGCATTTCAATAAATGAAGGTGAAATGGAGGATGACAGTTAATTTAGTATAAACCAGAGTTCTCTGTCTCTCAAAATTAAATGACAAAAGGAGGAATGTAGGAGAGTGTTTATTAGGATTAATAAGAGAAAATCTCTTGGACACCAAGAGGGGAAAGAAGACCAGTCATGCTTTGGGTTGCTTCATGGGGATGAGTTCAAGAAGAGAACTTATCTGCAGGTCTGGAGATGGGAAGGACTGTAACTGCACATCCTGGATAAAAGTCTTCTCCCTAGAGATACATGCCCTTATCCCTCTATTCCCATCCCAACTTCAATACTTTGTTCTTCATTTTACCTTTGCATCTCTAAATTGGCTTAGTTCCTTGAATTAGTTCTTAACCTGGGTGGGCTATTTATTTTTTTACATTTCTAAGCTTGAAGGATGATTGACTACATGCTTAATTCTTCCATGGGACCACATCACAGACTTGTCTGACTGCCTATGTATAATAACTCCACTAAGCTATTCCAAAGGCCCATATGTTTGCATAAGTTTACTTCTGAACTCTGGGGAAATATATTAGTACCAACAGGCTCAAAGCTCTTCTGATTTAAAGATTTTAAGTAAATAAGAAGATTCTAGACTCTCTCACTAATTGAGCCACATTTATATAATTTCTTCAAAATATCTCTTTAAACTCTGGATGCAAACATCCAGTGGCATTTTCTATTTATTTCAATATGAGCTGGTCTCATCTTCATGTGTTTCAGAGAGCCTTGGAGTCACTGACAGGGTGGAATATTTCATGGCTGCTACTCCTCAGTCTCCAGGGGACTCCAGTGATTTCTGACTCCTCTGTTAACTAGTATGCTGCTCCAGAGTTTACAGAGTTAGGGGATCATTTTGAGGCTGCTTAGAAGGATATAACTGCATAGGATACTTCAAATGTTAGTTCCATAATTTCCAAGATAATTTTCAATTATGGCATTTTGTTCTTATTACATTTCATGGTAAATCCTGCATGCAGACTTCTGTGTTATCTTTTACAATACAACTAAAGAATATTGTTTTGGGGGGAGATTGGGAATCAAATTCAGAACCTTGCTCTTACAAGGCAGGTGCTGAAAGCCCTGAGCTAAAGCTCCAGCCCCTAGCTGAAGAATCTTTCAGCAATGTTGTCTGAGGTCATTCATTTTCTAAGACATTTTTGCATCAGAATGTAGAAAACAGTTTAATTAAGTAGCTTAAGAGTAAGTCAGCTAGTTAGAAGAAGGGATGAGATAGACTTGGATAGTCAGTAGTACTAATGGAAATTTAAATATGCATAGAGAACAAGGACTTTGGAAGAACTACTTCCCTTCTCTTTGCTTCCTTTCTCTTCCTTTTTCTTTCCCTCCCATTTCTTCACTTCCCTTCCCTTCCTTACCTTAGGCAATGTGCAATACAGCCACTTCCTCCTAAAGAGAGGTGCAGCCAACCCCTACTAAGCACTTGAGTTCAAAGGAAATTATAATGCAAAATAGCTAGTTTCTAAGATCCCAGTCTCCTGTAAACACTATGTAAAAGAACTGGGTCAGAGAGCCTGGGTTCCAATTGGTAATATTTTTGTTAACTTCTCCAAGCTACCTGTGATTGGTGTCCTTTAAAAATTAAGCAATTCCTATGCCCTGCTTACCTATCAGTAACTCTAGATTGAAGGGCCTCAGTAGCACCCATTCAGGATGCTTCCTGCAAATCTAGGAGCTGTTCTACCTCTTCTTATTTCCAATGAAAACTCTCCTAGCTTCCTTTGGCTCACAATTTCATTATTCAACATTTGCAAAACTATAAGCCCTGTACAAACAGTAAAAATGTTACTTTTGTTTTCTGCAAATTTGTGTATGACACATCTTTAGATAGCATTTATAAAAAATAATACTAATCAATTAAAATAATAAAGATTCAGAACATTCAGTGTACTCTAGGAATACATTTGTCATATGGTGCAGAAGTAACTATGTTAATAATCTTGCAGTAAGACAAGGATTTTTTTAT
The DNA here is from genome assembly GCF_053883595.1 of Heterocephalus glaber. Lineage (NCBI taxonomy): Eukaryota > Metazoa > Chordata > Mammalia > Rodentia > Bathyergidae > Heterocephalus > Heterocephalus glaber. The sequence continues at coordinate 235,431 of NW_028258504.1, read as the reverse complement.
TCAATAATATCTTAATAATATTTAATTAGCTTAAGTTAAAAAAATATGGATTAAAACATCAAAAATACCTGAGAGATCAGGTAACACATGCATTTCCTCAATATGAATTTTCCATTTATGAAATTTAAGGAGTCTTTACAATGTTTAACATCCTACCTTTTTTTTTAGCCAGTAAAACCAAGGAGTAACTTTTGAAGGAGAGTTACTATTATCAGGGACCATATCAGCAGCTCTATTTTCGAGTTATTTATAAACGTGGCCCTTCTTTAAGAATCCCATGTCACTGCAGCGTCCAGAGAGGTCACTTTTTCTAGGCTCCTAATTGGTAAGGACTCTTTGGTCAGACCACTAGAGATTAATTAATTTGTGATTTTGTTTATTAGGAGTGAAATAAATAAAGTTTATATGTGCATAAACAAAAGCACTGAAAAATGGTTCTAGAGTCATGGGAGATCAATAAATTTTTAAAGTTCCTGTGTGATTATTTCACCCACTGATGTACACTATAGCAAACTCACAAATTTTTGTAACTCTTACTGGTATTCCTTCCTAACTCTTACATTTTAAATTCCAGTCTGGAGAAAAGTTGGATGGAGAGAAAGTAGAATGAAACTGCTAGGGAAGTTAAAGGAGCTTTTAAGAATGAACTGAGAGCTGTTAATAAGTTAGAGTCTATTTGGTGGGCAGCAACTCCTGCATGAGGCAGCTCCTGAGAGCAAGCTGCTGAGGTTCCCCTGAGGAGAAGAAAGGAGCCTCCAGAGGCACATGTGGAAGCAAGCACAGAGAACACCTGATGGAATTAAAGGGGAGATATAGGCTTGTTTGGACTACGTCAATTTAAAATTTCTAGTTATTGATAGAGTGGTGGTTACTGACTAGTTAAGTATTGTTTTGCCTTTTACAATGAGTTAGAATTCAGCTTTCTTTTTATATATATACAAACTCCCAGTAGCCCAGCCCCCTCATCCTAACAGTCTTTAAATTAATTATGGCAAGAAATGAAGATATTAAAAAGCAAAGACTTCATAACTACATTAAGTCAGTAGCATTCTGAATGTCCATGGGAAAAATCCCAAATTCAATGACTGAAGATAAAATCTCAAGTGTATAGCATTAGTAGAGGTAGCACAACTGTGTTTGAAAGACCACTCCCTTCCATCCCCTTGAGTTTAAGCAACACCCAGGGTCAGTCCTACTTCCACTGCTCTGAGAAGAGCAGAAATTCAAATAACAAAACCCCAGGAAATCCCGAAAGCCTAGGCCAGAGAATATGCAACATGTATCTTGTGGCCTGATTGAAGGGATCCAACAACTACCACCCTGGTCTGAGCAGAGATCACTTTAAATCCCTTCCCCTTGCTGTGCTTGTACATCTGCTACAGATGTAAATTCATGGCCTGATAAGGCCCAGTAAACACAGCTACACCCTATAATTCTCCATCATTGTTCACCCTACTCTCGACAAACAACACACAACTCCTTGTATGTCCTCAAGTGTTGTCCTCAGTATAACTCCTTCATACTGAATTCTCACCCCTGAAAGTCCCATTGTGACTTTCCCCTTCCACAGTCCCCATCTTTTTATGCTCATGACCCTACAAGGTCCTTATAGACCATAGGAGAATGGCTGGTCAAGTCTCTATTGCCAGAGCAGTCCCTCACAGGTTTGTTATGAAATAAGTTTGTCCTGTCGAGCATGTACCCCTACTTCTTTTCCTTTTTGTCCTAAAATTTGGTGCCCAATGTGTGTCACAGATCAAAGGGATAACCCCAATATCCCGTACCTCTTCCTTTTGTGACCTACCTGCCCCTTTCTTTTTCTAGTTCTCTCCTCTTCCTTATGAGATCAGGGGGTCATATGCTATATCTTCCTAACCCTCAGCTCAATATTGGGAATTTCATTATCCAACCCAACACTGCTAAGATTCACCCCAACCTTCCCTCGGGTCCACCTGGGTAGTGTAGGTTCATTCCAGACCTCTGGGGCTTCCCACAGGGGTAGGTTCTGTGGTGGACTTCTGCAGAAATTGGACATGGTCACCTGCCCAAACTCTCAGAAAAAAAATTATCTGGCCAGGCCATGTCTACAAGAGAATCTCTGGGGCCCTAGTCTTTTTTGAGGGAAACTCCAACACAAGGCTAGGGACTCTTTACAATCTCTTGTCAGTCACTATGGGTGCCCAAATTTGTTAAATTATGGCAGATACCTCCTTTAGGTTGCCTTCTAAAAGTTCTTTCACCTCTTGTTTGATTTAAAAGGGGATATTCAGCCAAAATAACTTGTATTTTATTCAGCCAATGGCCTGAATTTGGCACATTTGATTTCCAAATTTCTCGTAATCTTGATAACTACATGCAGGGGTATGTGCAGTGACAGGAGGTCCCTTATGCTTGAGATTTCTTTGCTCTATGATCTCTCTGTTTCTGTTTCTCTCTTTTTTTCCCTCTCAATATCACCTTGAATCTTGTACACATGAAACAGTAAAAATTCAAACCAGCACAAATAAATAGGGATGCCACCCCAGAGATAAGGCCCCAAAAGGGGCTCTAAATTGCAGTACTATATGCCAGTTGGGTCTATTTTCCAAAACAAAGGGTGAAAGCCAGCAAAAGTCAAGCCAGTAAATTATACATTACTAGGAAAAATTAATCAGGATAAAAAAATATGTCTCCATTAGTATTTTTACAAAGGTGCAAAGAACTGCTTTGTTTGAGCACAATTGTGTTACTCTTTTTGAGAGTTCCATGACAAGCTCTTTATGTAGGTTCTCAGAATAACCAAACCTATTAACATCTTGGTTTCATTGCCTCTAAAATCCCATTTGAGTCTAAACAAGTAAATTTATTTCTAACAGTTAAAAACACAGTCATGAGGGCCAGCTGAAAAGGGGGAATAAAAATTTTAGGCCCAGAGAAACAAAAATAGATAAATTTATGTTTAACCTTCTATTTGAGTGGATATTATTGTACAATTGATATACTTAAGACATTTCTTGTACATTGTAAATTCTCAGACTGCAATTAAAACATTAACTTGCTCTTCCTACTTTCTGCTAGCACTAATACAATTTTGCTATTCAAGGTTACTTGGAGGGTCACTTCTGAGCCAGTCAGATTTAACCAGGTGACAATTCAAGAACACCCTCCCTAGGCCCCACCTGCCCTCTCTGGTCTAATTGGTGCTTCCAGGCAAAAGCTTTAACTCTCATTTCAAACATTGATAGTGTACATGAGTGTCCTGCATAACTAACTGGGACATGTAGACTGGTCAGTGACAAGAAGCAGGACAGAGCTGCCTCCTTTGACAGTTCTGACCTGATCTGTGACACTCATTATTGCTGACTTCATGGTGAATTAAATATATTTATTTCCCAAGTGTACAGGTCTTCAAAGATGCAAAATCAAAACACCAGTGATTTCCAGGCTACAGTTATTTCTGGCGGTAAACTTTTAGGCTCAAGCATCAGGCTTACCCTTACTTATCTTTCCAGCTATGTGTGATAGGATGTGCATGCCAATCCAGCATGAGAAACAGCCAGCATTTTTATGTGTATGTTATATATGTGCTCCAACACTTAGTGATGCTCAAAAGCTGTGCAGTCCAGGCAAAGTCATATAAGATACATTCTTAGATTGTATCCTATTGAAAATGACAAATTTAAGTAAAAATTTCTTCATCTCATTTAATAATGTCATCAGGATTCTTATGCTGAAATGTGACGTAAATTTTCTCAACGAAGCCTTATATTTGTCAACTGTTAATATTATACAGTGATTCAATTTCTAAAATAATCATGATTGGTAAGGAAATAACTGTTTCCTGGTCATGTTGTGTATTTCAGGGTGGTTGATATAAAAATCATAAGATTATTCCTATTGCTCTCACTGCAATACTAGTTTAACTCATGTCCTGGATGTTCAACAACTAAGTTTTGGAGACCAAAGCTAGAAAAGCAACCCCACTAAGAGGACAGCCAATATTTTTGCCCTGACCTTCTGAGGTGCACAAGGACCCCGGACCTTTCCTACAGGATCTTATAACTTTGGTAAGCCTCACAGTTTCTTGAATGAGATTATTGGACCCCAGACAATAGAGGTAACCAATGTACAGTATGCTAAAGTTAGGTTTACCATCCATGCTTAGATAGGCACATGGTCAAGCAAGACTGTGATGTACCCTGGTAGCTGACACTGACAGAGGAGCTGAGAGGCTCTGCACATGGTTACAAAATTGATGCCTGAGGAGCCTTAATTGACTGTGATAGTGATGGGATAATTTTGATTAACATATGTCTCACCTTCACTTGGTCTTGAACACCTACAAAAATACAACCAAATCCATATTAAAATAATAATAATATAGGCTCCACATAAAATGGGACCCCAGTCACTGACCCCTGCTGACAATTTCCAAGTACAGACAGGTCCAGACACCAGCTGGTTACAATTCCTATTGCAATTTCTCAAGAACAGTGTGTGAATATGACTCTTTCTCCAATCTGCCTTTCCATTCTGATGCTTATACTGTGGTCATACTTGTTTAATCTCTTGACAAAGTTTATTTTTTCTCACCTAGAGACTGCTAAACTCCCAGTGATGATGCAATGAAACCAATAATGAATGTGCCTGGCATCCATTGTGCCCATGCAGGCTGCCCTAAAGGAACATTGTCATCTGTTTCATTCACCATGCTATACTTTTATTTCAGGTCATCATAATGTCACTGCATCTTGGCAGAAGATAGACACAGAGGTCCAGGATGTAGAGGAAATGTTTCCAGACCACCTACAGAGTTAATGGGATTCATGGAAGTTCACTATCCTGTCATAGATTCTGCCTTTTGTATGCCTCTTTGTACCTGCCTGCTTATTATTGCCATTCCTAATCAATCTATTTCAAATATTTCTCACCAATACGATGGCAGTCATTTCATGGACATTTGCTAAAGACCATATCAATACAGTCCTTCTTCTTCAGTCCAGACAAAACCTTCACAATCACCATCATCCCTAAACAGTAGGAAGCAGTTAATAAAGAAATGCACAACCCATTTCCCATATCTTATAGAGTCTAGAATGAATGAATCAGACCACAGCCATCCTGGTCTGAGAAGAAACCACTTTAAATTCTTTGCCCCTTCTATGCTCTTATACCTGCTACAGGTGTATACTTAAGGGCTGATAAGGCCCAGTAAGAGCAGCTACACCCTATGATCCCCAAACATTGTTCAGCCCTGCTCTTGATAAACAACACACAACTCCTTGTATGTCCTTAAGAGGACACAACTCCTTTGTACTGAAATCTCTCCTCTAAATGTCTCATGATAATTTACTTTAAGAACCCCCATTTTTTATGCCCATGACCCTATAGAGAACTTATAGGCCATATGAGAGTTGCTGGTCTGGTCTCTAGTGTCAGAGTGGTCCCTCTCAGATTTTTCCGGAAATAAGCCTGTCCTGTTGAGCTTGTAACCTTACTTCTTTTCCCTTTTGTCCTAACACTGACCTTCAGTAACATTTTCCACACAAATTTTATTAACAGTTTATAGATATGGACTCTATCTCATCTACGCAATTTAATCAGTGAATTCTGGGACATGTATGCTGACTGAAAGGATCTCAGATGAATCAACAACTTGTCAATCATTCCTGTCAATCATTCCTTTCAACCTTACCCAGTAAGCCATTGAGCAGCACTGACTAGGATGTGTGTACTTTAAAAATTCAAAAGCTTTATACATCTGTATGCTGTGCTGTTTGTTATTTTTTTTGTTGTTTTACACTACGTTTATGTTCATACCTGCACTGAGCACATCTTCCCATTATATTCAATACTGTGGTTGTTTTTTCTTTTAACTTCATCTGTACATTTGCAATTCTTTAATCCTCATAAACAACAGCCTGGAATCTACCTATCAGATCCAACCTGCAGTATCATTTTGAGACTCCAGCTGGGAGACATTGGAAGACATCAGCAGACATCAGCCTGACCCAAAAAGAAGGTCCTTCACCTCATGGGAATGCCCTCTCCCTCATTTTTACAACAACCAAGGGTGTTTCTTGTGGACACAGGGATAGGAGATGACCAGGAAGTGGAGACAAAAGACTCCAACTTTGCAGGAGCAGGAGGGCTCCTGCCTAATGGTTTGGGCCTTATTTTGCTGTTGATCTTTTTGATATGGAAAGTCCCTCCAGTAGCCATCATTTTCTAAACCATTAGGGAATGAAACTGAGTGGAGCAGAAAAGAAGGCAGCCATGAGTGAGTGCCACAGCTTTGGCAAAGCTGTCAACAATGAGCAGCTGTGGTGGCCCACACTGGGATTGGAACTATTTCTTTTTCTGGACAGACTCCTCCAGGCAGGTTCCTTGTTGTTTTGCAAAGGCCTGGTCCACCTGAGGCTGCTTATTTTCCTTCTAGGGTTGCAGTGGGCTGCATGCTCTGGACCATGCAGATTTGAATGGTCACTTGGGTAATGGCCAGAGATGTTTGCAAGAGCAAGCAGAGCCCGTAGGCTCACACTGAGAGGGTGCCCTCCTGAGTCTTGTTTTTCTTTCCCCTCTTGCGCTTGAAAGAGTGAGCTCTGGTCCTCTACTTATCCCCAACCCCTGTCCGTCTTTTGTCTGTTGGAGAATCCAAATTGTTTAGCTTTTTAGTGCTTGTCAATGGAAAAAGACAGAGTTAAAAAGTAGAGTATTAGCCTGGTGCTTCCTTGTAGGCAGGACAAAAAGAAAAATTTGTTTTAAAAAAGTACAATCTGGGGGTGTTGCTATAATCTCAATACTTGGGAGGCTGGGGCAGCAGGACCACTGTTAGTTTGAGGCCAGCTTGGGCTACATAGTGAATTCAAGTCAGGCCTGAACTACATAGGGAGAATCTGTCTAAAAACAAACAAGCAAACAAACAAACAATGATGCAGTTTAGAGCTGGCAAAAGCCAATAAAATATATGATTAACTGTAATCAAATGTTCTTTTAAAAATCTTCTCATGTTAATTCTATTTAATATTCATCTATTCTCATTAATTGGAAGAAATATATATGTTTTTATAGTCATACTCTATGCTTTAGATATACTCATATGATACTAATAGACATGTATGTGGATATGTATTATATTCATGGCTAATATTTATAATGTTACAAATATTTTTTCTAGAATTATTTTTATGCATTTGCATATGATACAAATATCTGACAAACAAAATAATATATAATTGATAATTTTCTCTAACACCATCCTCATTATAATTTAATATGATATGAGAGGCTTTAGTCAGTGAAATGAGTTACAGAAAGGATTAGAAAGAAGAAAACACAGACTTTATTCTTTTAAAAGTGACACATTTGCTGAAAAACCAAACTCTAAATACCTCATATCTCCTTTTTTGCTTAGACTCACTGTACTGGGTTACTGTGCTGTGTGCTGATTTCAGGTGCAGAGTACTTTGCTGTGCTTATCCAGATGCAGAAAGCACAGCAGTGTTCAGGCTTCCTCCATTCCCCATCCTGGTGTGTTTTCTGGGCTCCATGCGGGTGTCTGGGACCATACAGGGGAGTAAATTGGTAAAATCAATAGTGTTAAAACATGTATGCCATGAAACTGCACATTCAATGCAGTCCCTTAAACATTCTAACATTAATCTTCACAGAAACTCATAGTACAGGGCAGGAATACATGAAGTTCAATAAAAGATCCCAAATAACCACAGCAATTGAGAAAAAAGAGTAAGATTCACTACAAAACACCATCTACTTCAAATTATACTCCAGATCCATGTTAATTAATACAGCTTAGTATTGGCATGAAAACAGACACATAGAAAAATGGAACAGGGCATACAGCTCAGAAACAAATCCACATGTTATGGCTTGTGTTTAGATGTCCCCTCAAAGCCTCATGCCTTTACTTTTAGTAGATGGCTGAATCTAGTTTGTGTGATTGCTAAGTAGTTTGAATAAAATAAAATGAGCAGAAAGTTCTAAGGTCCCTTGTTGCTTTTGCTACCTTGTGTGCACCACATTGTTTCTCCTTTTTACTTTACTTCAGCCCTTGTGAACCAGAGGGAATACTTACACCTCCTGCATCAGAAGTCTGAGAATAACACCTACTGCTGGCCTAGGCAGTCCCACAAGTTATCACAGGACCAGGCCCCCCAGTTCCCTTGCCCTGCCATTAACCACAGATTTCCCCAGCATCAGGAATGGCTTCTGTCTTACCAGGCATTATTAGGTCCACAGTACAAGAAGAATGCAGGCTAAATGTTATGCAAACCAAGGCTGCATGAATTTGGTTTCTTGTTTGATAAGCATCATCTCATTAGTAGGTGTAATCCACAGCACAAGGGGTGTGTTTTTAGGTCATAGCAAGGTGTTAGCACTGCTTAGAAAAACAGATTTTCCCTCTAGACTCAGCAACCCTGAAGAAGCATAAGGTTAACACACTACAGTGGTAGGCCAGAGGGGGTGTATACAATGCTATGGGAGTTGGTACACATCTGAAGGGAGGAGGGTGGTCATATAATGCCAATCTCTAATGATGTGTATCAACAAACACGGCATGAAGGAAGATTTGGTCATAAATGACATGATGTAATAAAACTGGTTTGAAATAAAGACTACCGTAATATACAGTAAGTCCCCAACTTACAAACACTGGAGTTGTGAACTTTCATAGGTACATTGTATAATAATCATTTTGTCAGCTTATGAACAAATCCAACTTACAAACAATATACCCAGATTGGAACACATTCATAAGACAAGGACTTACTGTAAATCTACAACTCCTCTTATACCAAAATGTAACAAATACAGTATTTGTTGTTTTTATTTTATCATAATATTTTATAATGTATTTCCATAATTATGCAAATGTGTTGTGAGAATTTATTCTTACCAATAAATCTGAAGCAGTTGTTTTATTTGGAATGGATAATTAATATATTTAGGCATATTCCAGTAATTAAAGTTTAGAATATTTTTAATGGAAGTATGGGTACATGAATTTTTAGTTTTCATGTTCACATCAATTTTAACAGCAAAATAAGAGATATATCTTTAAATATATATTTTTTTCTTTCAAATATATATTTTTATTTTTTCTATATTATTTGTTTCTTTCAAAAAGAAGTTAACTTTCACATTTTTTATTTTTGGTACCAGGGATTGAACTCAGGACCTTATGCTTGCAAGGCAGGCACAGAACCACTGAGCTAAATTCCTGACCCCTAACAATTATTTTTAAAACATCACCGTTATGTTCAAAAGTGTAGAAATTACTCAGAAAATCAAATATAGAAATACATGATCCTCTAATTCCACATCTGTGTATTCAACAAAGGAAATTTAACCATGATACCACACTCCTGTGTCCATTGCAGCATTATGCACAATAGGTAGAATCAGAAGCTGCAAAGTATCCATAATCAGATGAATCAAAAACAACCTTTGGTATTTTGAATAAATATACAGTAGAATACTATTCAGTCATGAAAAAGGAGCTCCTCTCTGTGAACAGATAGGTTCGCCTGGAAGAAGAAATTATGATAAATGAAATAACCCAGGCACAGCAATACAAATGTGTGTTCTCATTTCTATATGGAACCTAATAAAGTGCAACTCAGAGAAGTAGAGAGTAGAAAGTTGGCTAGTGATGGCTGGGGGGATGATGGGTAAAGGGATTTTGCTCAAAAGATACAGTTTCAGTTAGACAGGATTAGGACAGTTAGCACAATCAGGGCTGGGAGTCACTCCCCTCTACCCACTTGAATTTGGGCAACACCCTAGTACTAATCCTCTTCCATTGTTCTAAGAGAAGCAGAAATAAGATAATTATGACCCAGGAAGTCTCTAAAGCTCCAGGCCAGAGCACTGGCATGTTGGACCTCAGGGCCTGATCTTTTCTGTACCCAGATATCATGAGAGGTTCACTCCCTTGGGGTGCACTGCTTGTGTGTGCTTTGGTCAGAGTGACCTCCTAGAACAGACCTGGTGCTGAAACCCTCTGAGATGGCTCAGCACCCTGTCAGTCATATGTAGAAACCCAGCGAGAGGCACCTGGGCTGCAGTGCACATCTCTTAAAACTGGAAAATCTGATTTACCTATGTGCTTTTTTTTTCCCTTCCACCAAGACACCACTTTTGTGTTCATACCACTCTTTTTTTGTTTCTGCTGGCACTGGGTGCCCTCAGCATGCTGTCCTGTCAACTGCAATAAATGCACTGTTTTTTTCTTTTATGATTGGATGTACACTTGCAATTCTTTGCTCATTGTCCCCAGGGAACTGGAATCTATCTGTATCAAGAGAAACAGGCTTTAGTGATGGATTGCACAAAGTGGTGACTGCAATAAAAACTAATTGACTGCATGTTTCAAAATTGCTAAAAGAGTTGATTTTTAAATAATTTCATTATGAAAAGAGAAGCATGTGATATGATAGATTTTTTAAATTAGTCTGATTTAATGATTTCACATTCTAAACATTATCAAAACATCCTCCAATGGCAAAACACAAATACATGCACATAATATTTTTATTGAAATAAAATTTTTAAAACTCATTTACTTTGAGTTAGGTAAATACCACTAAGAAGTTCATACATTGGGATTTTTATTAAAGAAAATTTACTTATATTAGAACTATTCCAAATGACTTTGAAATAATGTGTTCATTCTTAAAGTTATGTAATCTAAACACCGAGCACTTCAAAAATTAACCTGATTTCTGTAACAAGGTATATTGTAAATATGTTATACTTCAAAAATTAATCTGATTTCTGTAACAAGATATATTGTAAATATAAGTTAAAATAAATGAAATCTTTCACACAAACCATTCAATTACTCTAAAAACAACAAATGTATGAGTAACAAAAATACAAGGACTCTTGATCTATTTAACCACCAAAACATGCGCCTGTGCTAAACCCAGTAAAGAGTTGGAAATAATGATCAACACCATAACACCAAGCACTTCCAGACCAGAGACTGTGGTATCTAAAAGCCACCTTCTACTGGATGTGGTGGCACACACACACCTATAATCCCAGAATTCAGGAGGCTGCAGCAAGAGGACTCCTGCAAGTTCAAAGCCAGGCCAGGCTATAGAGTGAGTTCAAGACCAGTCTTAACTACATAGAAAGATGCTGTCTCAAAACTCATATGAATGAATAAATGAATGAATCAATAAATGGCACATCTCTTTTAAAAACGCACAGCTCTTTGGAGAAATGGTAGAGCCCTCTGACAAACTGAGTCACTACGGTGAGATTTTAGATCACTTTTCCCTTCACAGTGGTATTTACATAAATATTGAATCCAATAAATGTAGGTTGTGTTACAAAATCAAGGAGATTAATGTTAATAGTTAGTGTCTGGTAGATGACAAATTGTGTTAGCATTATTTAGATTACATATTTCCATTGTTATGAGAATTTTTTAAATCATTCATATGCATGACATTTCTTGAAATATCACTTAGTTCCATATCAAGAACACCTCAGATTCATTTTCTCAGTAGAACCATTATTGATTGTGTTAGTCAGGTTTTGATTACTGTGACAAAATACCTGAGTTAAAAATCCTAAAAGAGAAATGTTTTTCCCAGCTCCCAGCTTTAGAGGCTCAGTCAGCTGGCATTATTATTGGGTCCTGTAGCATGGTGGTGCATTATGGAAGGGAGCACATGATGCAGCATGTTGATGCCTACTAACTGGCATCCTGTGGACAAGAAACAAGAGAAGGCACATAAGGACGACCTCATGGTGGTCAGGAAGTAAAGGAGAAATTAGGGAGAGTTGTTGTCCTAATGTGTTCTTCAAGGGTATGACCAAAATAACCAATCATTCTTTCACTAAGCCCAACCCACCTCCTAAAAGTTTTACCACTTCCCAGTGGCACCACAGGCTAGAAATGTAGATGCACTAGAGGGGCCTTTCAGGAACACTTACCTAACATAGCATGCCACCTTTAGTTCCTGAAGGTCCATGTCCAACTTATTGTGCAAATGCATTCAGGTTCTCTATCTCCAGCAGTCCCCAAGGTGCTAATGGTTTGTATATTGCTTAAAATTCTAAGTACACACTTTCCTCTGAGACATAAGAAAAACTTTTAGATGAGAGCCCCGGTAATAATGAAAAGATTAAGTGACATATGTGCACAATAAATTCCACAGAGTTTGTTCCCATTTGAAAAGAGAAGACTAGGAAAATGGCAAGGAGGAATCAGACCAAAGCAAGACTGGAGCCAGCACAGAAAACAATAAATCCTGTAGCTCTGTTTTACACTCATGACACAGAGTAGCTGGATATGAGCCACCAAGGCTGTGGGTGGCTCCAATGCTGTGGCCTTGCCTGTTAGAGCCTATGTGGTCTCTCTTTGGGGCTGCTTGTGCTCACTGCCTTTTTTTTCCCTAGCCCTCCCTTCACCCTCTCCACCCTTCCCTATTTACAAAGACTTTATTTCCATTTTTTCCATTTCTCATCATTCTTCCTTTCTGTTCTTTCCTTTCTCCTACCCCTCCCACTACCCATACCCCTTTGGACCTTTTCTTCCTATTTTGCATTATTGATTATTCATTCTAATCATTGGTACATTTTAGCTATACACTATAATGACATTCATCATTGGAAATTTGCACCTTTACATAGTCTCTCTTGGTTCTTATTTTTCAACCTTGCCCAGCCTTCCCATCAACCCCTCCATTTCTCCCTATTTACAAAGATTTTGTTCCTATTTTTCCATTTTCTCATATTAATCCCATTACCTTCTCTTCTTTCCCCTAGCCCTCCCACTTCCTTCTCCTTTGCCCCCTTTCTTCCTATTTCACATTACCTATTATACATTTTAGTCCTTATTTACACTTTCAGTTTCTCACATCAGAGAAACTGTTCAGTATTTACACATGTGTGTCCTATTTATTTCACTTAAGAGTATCGCCTCAATGTGCATCCACTTAGCTATAAATGTCTCTAATTTCTCATTTTTATGGCTGAGTAGTACTCCATTTTATTAAAAAAAAACACATTTTCTTTATCCAGTCTCCAGTTGATGGGCATTTGGGCTGTTTCCACGTTTTAGCTATCATAAACTGTGCTGCTATGAACATGGGTGCACATATATCACTGTGGTATGATTCTTTTAAATCTTTGGGGAAGATCCCCAGCAGTGGAATACTGGGATTAAATGGGACTTCCAATCCCCAACCTGGAACTCTACTACAAAGCTACTGTGATTAAAAACAGCATGGTACTGGCAAAGAAACGGATTTGAGGACCAGTGGAACAGATTAGAAGATGTAGAAACAACGCCAGACATAGCCATCTCATCTTTGATAAAGGAGACAAATACCCTCACTGGAGGAAAGATAGCCTTTTTAATAAATGGTGCTGGAAAAATTGGGCTTCATCTTGCCAAAGATTAAAACTAGACCTATATCTGTCACCATGCACTAAAGTAAAATCAAAATGGATTAAAGATCTAAATATTAAAATAGAAACTCTGAACCAGTTGGAACAGAGGTTAGGTAGAACCCTTGAAGACATTTGGGTAGGAAAACATTTTATGAACAAAACCTGAGTTGCCTGTGAACTAGCACAAACAATCAACAAGTAGGATCTCTTCTTATTAAAAGGCTTCTGCACAGCAAGGGAAAACACCAGCAGTGTGAAGAGACAACCCACAATGTGGGAAAAAAACTCTTCACCTGCTCTTCCTCAGACAAAGGTCTACTATCTCAAATCTATAAAGAACTTAAAATGATCAGACCTCCCAAATTTAAAGACCCAATCCAAAAATGGGCATCTGAAATGAACAGACATTTCTCAGACAAAGTAGAAATAGCAAATAAATACATGAAAAAATGTTCACTGGTCATTCGAGAGATACAAATGAAAACAATGCTGACATTCCACTTCATTCTAGAAAGAATGGGTGCTATCATGAAATCAATCAATAACAAATGCTTTCAGGGCTGTGGGGAAAGAGGAACCCTGCTCCACTGCTGGTGGGAGTGTAGACTGGTGCAACCACTGTGGAAAACAGTATGGAGATTCCTCACTGCCTTTTGTTCCGCATTCCTGGCATCTCCAACTTTCTAAGATCTTTACCTTTACTCTCACAGCTTCAAAAATCAGTCCTTCAGAACTATTTTCATAGACCAAACCCTGAAACACTGCCTCATCTCCCTTTTTTCTTTGAAATTTTGATGGGAACTTCCATGACTCCTTAACTGCTGCATTTTTGTGTGCCTTCAAAACCAGCAACATGTGCACAAGGCCAAGGCCTGCTGCTGCTATTGACCCTACCTGAGCCTACTTGAACCATAGCTGTTGTTTTTTCTGACTTCTTTGTGGATGAACACAGAAAAACAAATCCCAGGGTAAAAATCCCCTAGGTGCCTCTATGTGAGTAGGGTCCCCTCGAGCTCCCTTTTCAAAAGAAGATGAAGAACGGTTACACCTTTACACCTTGGAGATGGTGATGAGTTCCTGAGATTCCCTCAAGGCTTTTTTCTTATTGTGCTAGTGCAAAGTATGTTAACTTCATTTTAATGGAGCTAATCTCTTGAACAGCTGTATCTTATTTGCCAATACCTTTAACCATGCTCCTTTCCTGGGAAACCAAACACTTTTTAAGTTTTCCTCTCTGCTCCTCTTTCCATCCAACTGTCACAGCAAAGTGAGTTAAAGATAGCCAGCAAGATTCATGTCACTGCCTAAATGTTGTGCTGCCTTGAATTTCTTTCATCTCAGAAACTAGTCTGAACTTGCTAAGCTTTGCCTCCAAGTCTCAGATCATGGAGCAAAGGAAGCCAAATGCTTTGATGTGATGTAACCTGGGTGACCTGTGGTCCAGATCCAATAGCACCCTCTTTCCATCAGACATTTCACGAACATAACCTTTCTAGTCCATGTTTCATCAGCATTCTGATCTTCTTACCAGAATTGCCCCCACACTTAATATGCACCCTCTAGGCTTTTTCTGCTGTAGTCCTCCAAACTTTTCCAAACCCATCCCTAAATTCAATTCCATGGGGTTTTGAACCCCCATCATCAAGTAGAGTCATAGCAGTGACCCTACTTGGAAGTGCCGATTTTTGTCATTGTGGCAAAATACTTGAGGTGATACATTTAGATGAGTTGGGCTCTTGGGACCCTGGGTTTTCATCACAGTTGTCTCTGTTGCTTTCAGACCCATAGTAAAGCCGTCATTCAGGGAGTATGGGACAGAGAAGGCTGTTCATGGATGGCAGGCAGGGACAGAGAAGGCTGCTCATGGGTGGCAGGCAGGAAGCAAATGAAAAGAGGACTTCAGGCTCCTGCTGTATCCTCCAAGAGCTCAACTTCCTTCCTTGAGACCCCACATCCTAAATGTCCACCCACGTCCCAATAGGCAGACGTCCTTTACCACTTGGGGCTTGGGGGAAACTTACCTGGACATATGCTTGAGCCAAGAGTAGTGTTTGAGACTTCACATTTCAGTGTGCAATGGTGGTGAATTTCTCACACCTGCCTGGGTATTTACTTTTTTCTTCTTTATGTTATCAAAGGGTGGGTAGTTTTATGCACTACCTCAGTGCAAACTTCCTTGAAAGTAGAACCTGTCTATTATTTACTGATATTTACATTTAGTACAGTGGTACCTTGGTTCACGAAGTTCTTTCCACCTTTCTGGTCACAAACCAAATTGAATGAGAGCTGAATCAAATTCAATGGTTAGGATCAATGTTGAGCTTATGGGGAAATTTGATTCAGTTCTCATCCAATTCAGTTTTCAACCAGAATTGTGGAAAAAATTAAGTTCATGAACCAAAGTATAGGTAATAATGGAGAGAAAGAATGAATGAATTGTGCGTTGTCTTCCCTGACAAATTTACTCTATCAATAAGAAGTAACTGGGCCCCCTTGAAAATTTTTAAAAGGACTTTTTTGTTATCTTCCTATTTTATGGACCTCCCTTTCTTTAAAGTCCATTGTTGTAGCTTTCCTTTGGAGGTGCATGATTTCTTTGTAATCTATAAGCCCTGGCACTATGCACTCACAGCAGCAGCTGCTTTTCCTGATTTCCTAGTCATTCCTTGCCATAATAGATCTCTGCTTTGTGACCAAGCAGTGACTGGAAGGGCTTGCTGGTAATGACCATGGGCAAGCACCCCTTGTTTTAGCTTCTTGAGATGGCTAAGCTGATGATGCCTTTTGCTCTACTGGTCAGCAGGAGAACAGACTGAGCTACTGGGCTGGTCCTAAAGTCACCTAGGGTTTAGCTCATCCACAGGGTGTATTCCTTGGAGAGAAGGTGTAGCTATTTGAGGTCAAAAGTTAGACAAGAATGCAGTAAGTGCCCTGAAGTCTGCAGATCAGGATTAATGAATTGCCATGCTCTGTATGAATAAATGGTTATTTGGAGTCTTTGAGGCTCTAGAGAATTCTGATTAAACTCCCAGGTGTGGAAGAACTCATGCCTGCATGTTTTCAAGATTCCCTGGTTGGGATCATCTTATTTTGTACCCAATACCAGCTGATCTAGCACTCAGCTCTTCTTCCCTCTTCCTCTTCCCTATCAGGATGAAAAAAGATTGGCTTCCTGGGAAGCATACTTGTGCTGCTATGGAAGCTAGATAGTGGCCTTCTGTTTCTAGGTAGAGTCCTGACTCTGTTGCCATTTGCCATCTTAGAAGAGGAGCAGCACAGTTAAACTGATACCATTTGTCCTACAATTTCAATGCAGATGGTTAGCCAATTCCATGTAAATTACAGGTGATTCCGATTATTTCCATATTTAGGAGTTTTCACCAATGTATTTTTTGTGTGTGACTCTTTCCAGCTGGGGGAGTGGAGCTAGTACTGCTATTTTAACCTCTCCTTGTGGTCACTCTCTGATGGTGCATTAGTCAGGTTTCCCACTCCTGAGATAAAATCTTCAACATCTGCGATGTAAAAGGACAGTCTGAATCACTTGTGTCTAACTCCAATGGCCTTGGGCTGGAGACAAACTCCCTTGAAGGCCAGCCTCAGAAGCTATGGGCACCACGCATGACCTAGAATTGCACTAATCTCAAAGATGGTGGACTTGGATCACCCCAGCATTGCACAAGACTTGGCAGAAAAAGAATGCTGGCTTTGTGCTGCACCTGGCATGGTTTTCCTCAGCTGATGTGATATTTGTCATTCTATGGCTGCAGTTACAAGTTTAGGGACCACATCATGAGTTCTGCCTAGGATCTGAGACAAGCTTACTTTTCACAGACATTGTCAGGTAAAGCTCGAGGACAAAGACTGCAATCAGTTATCTTCTTACATATACACAACCATGTGCACAACATCATGTACACACCACATACATGGCAATATAAAAACCAAGGATATCTAGGGAGAAAAGAGTTCGCCAAATGAACAGTGCAAAGTGCACTGATGCTACTGAGATGGAGTTGCATGGCCACATCACATAAAAATGCAAAGTAACTGGTAAGGAAACTCAGCACATTTCAAAATATCACAGAAGTATAATTGTGGAAATGCAGCAAACATTGGATGTATAAGTAAGCAGATTGAAAAATTGCAAAAATAAGACAAAACTTTTGAAACTGTTTAAGTTAACAAAATTAAAACATAATGAAATGTATCACCAGCAATTGATCACAAAATAGTTACATTGCATGAAATGCAAAATAAACAGGAAGAATATTTTAAAAGAGCTAAAAGGAAAATATCTTACAGGACTTGTAGAACAATATGAAAGAGAAAATTTTTGTGTCATAATAGTAAGAAAGAAAGCTATGATAAAGGAGGAACAAGGCATATCTAGAGAAAAGATAGCAGAATGTTCTTGAAATCCAGAGGCATTTGAAAATATAAAGCACACGAGTAAAAGAAAGTACACATTTAAATAAAGAATATTCAAATTTTGGAGTGGTGTTTTGTAAATTTGTTATATCTTTAGTAGAAATGTTGAAAAAATTATCAAAATAATTAAATAATTTATTAATGAATATTTAATACAAAAATATAAACTGTATTATAAAGTTAAAATGGGTGAAGTCAAGTAACAGTAGACACTTTTGGTAACAAAAGCTAAGTTACTGTTAAAGTAACTTGTTATAAGATGTATTTTTAATATGAAAGAATCAACAAGGCAAAATATATATTAGATGCACAAAAAATAAAAAGCAAAAAAGCAAGTCATTCTGTTAGAGAAAATAACAGCCAGAAAAGATTTCAAAAAGAGGACATATATACAAAATACCTAGAGAATAAAATGTCAGTAGTAATTTCTTATCAATAATTATCTTTCATATAAGTATATTAAATCATCTGATAGAAAGGCATAGATTGCTAAATGTATTTTCCAAAAAAGAGTCAATTTTACTCTGCCCACAAAATACTCCTTTTATGTATAAAGATTCAAACAGACTTCAAGTGAAGGAAGGGAAAAGTGCATTCCATGGACATGAACACCAAAAGGAACCCAGAATACCAACTCATACACCAGATTTAATAAACTGGCTTTACAATAAAACACTGCAAAAAACAGATCAGAAGGCAGCCAGGATTCCTCAACAGAAGGACTTCAGCAAACATAACACAGCATATTGACAGAATGTTTTTAAAGCCCTCACTTCAATAGATACAGAAGTATTTAACAATCTTTAACATCAGTTTGTTGTAAAATTTCTTGAAAATGTTAGTATAAAAGGAACATATCTTAATGTAATAAAGGTATTCTATGAGAACAGCACAAGTAACATATGGGGAAAACGGGAGAGTTTGTTCTCTAATATCTGGAACAAGTCAAAATTTTTAATTTTTTAGCTCTATTTAACATACCACTGGATTTCTGGTCAGACAAATATGGCAGGATGACAAATACAATGCATTTAAAAGAAGAAAAATTTCAAATTTTCCCTATTTTCAGATACCATTACCTGATGTTTTAAATAATTCTAAAGACTGCAGCAAAAACAAATGCTGGCCTTGAATTCAGTAAAAACACAGAATTAAAAACTCTATGTATACCAAACTGTACTGTTTCTATATAAAGATTGTGAACGTCCTAAAAAAGTCTGGAAAACAATCTCCTTTATAGTAACTACAAAAAAATGTTGCCTCTATTGAAGCTCTCTACAATGAAAACTATGATACATTTTAAAAGACAAAATAAAGTAAGAGGCATTATACCATGTTAATGGAAACATAACAATACCTGACTGACAAAATTACAAAGATATAATAAATAAGAGAGCATTGTATTGGCATACAGTTACACATGAACACCATTGAAATAAATCAGAGAACCCAGAAATAAATCTCCATATTTACAGCAAAATGATTTTTATAAAGGAGCCAAGAACACAGATTTAGAAATGGAAATCTCTTCAATAAATGATACTAGGAAACTGATATATCCATACAGAAGAATGAAAAGAGGCCCCTGTTTCTCAGAATATGGAAATACCAACTCAAAAAGGATGAATGGTGTGAATTTATAAAATCAAAAAATTCAAAACTACTAGAAGGCACAAAAGAAAATTCCATAATTTTAATCTGAGAGCATTTTGGATAGGACCTCCAAAGCACAGCCACAAGAGGAAAGACGGATGGAATTTCATAAAACAGACATGGTTCTGCATGGTGGAGGCATCAGGCAACAGAGCAAAGAGAAATCTGCACAGTGGAAGATGACATTTGCAACATGTAAAACCTGAAAAGGGATTAATACCTATGAAATGTAAGACACAACAGTTTAAAAAATAACCTGATTAAAATGTAAGCCAAAGATGTGACTAAGCATTTGTCAAAGCAAAGCATCTGAATAAATGACCAATTAGTAAATGAAGAATATTATTACTAATCATAAAAAACCCAGATGTGGGCCCTGATTATGTGTATACATGCATCCACCTCTCATAAAGATTAGTTTATTCAACTAGAATTATAAACCAAAGTTCACATTTTAAAAGACTTTAAACAAATGTCTAAGTAAATCCTCACTTGTAACACTTGATTTTCTTAGGCAATCAAATCCTATAAAATGACAGTAGAGAACACAAAAAAACTGTACTTTGATGGAAGTAAAATCTTTATTCTTTATGCTAGTATTTGTAAATTTTACCAAAAACAAAGAAATGCTGTAAGGAAACGTTGTTTTAAACATACAGAACTAGAGATTTTTACTTTATCTCTTTATATTAGATCTTTATTTCAGTACCAGGATCAAACTCAGGAACTTGCACTTGAGGGACAGGTGTGGCTCCACTGAGCTAAATCTCTGGCCCTTTGTATTACACCTTGAGTATATTTAAATGGTTTTTTTCAAAAATATATAGCTAGAATACATGGTCAATTTGAAAAAATAGTAAGTCATATCATTTTAAAATGATCCCATCTCAGAAGTTTAAATCAACACATAGGTTACCAGTACGTTATAAAATGCTGCTACTTTTTAAAAATCTATTTTAGGTGTAGGCAAAAAAGAAAATATAACTAAAATCAAAGTTTTTGCACAGAAATATGCCAACATGAACCTCTGGAGTTTAGTCTGTCTGCATTTAGTATGTAGTCTCATTTACATTTCAAAGGTTTGTTGATGAACTAACGCCTGTATTTCTGTCCCACACAATTATAAAGGCCATGCATAGGTTACAACACTGTATGTTTATCTCAATAACAATTTGGTATGGGAAACATCCCTGATTTTTTTTCTGAAACTTGCACTCCTGTTATGTAAAGACAAATTTATTTAGAAAAACTATATTTTAAGAGTCTAGTGAAGCAAAATCTAGATAGGAAAACAGAAGTAGTTTACCTAGTGTTGAAAAGCAAGCAAGCCTTTAGCTTCTGTTAAAACAATATTAAGCCACATAAATAAACATATTTTAACAGACTAGAAATGCTCTCTCTGGCTGTCTGTCTCTCTCTCTCTGTCTTTGTCTGTTCTCTCTCTCTCTGTCGCTCTCTCTCTCTCTCTCTCTCTGTCTCTCTCTCTCTCCAAGCCAAAGGGCATGAGCTCAGTCTGTCTGGTGCCATCTCCCCCTTTTTGGTGGCTTTGAACATTTCCAAGGCAGTGCAGATTTGAGTTATCAGTTGATAACTGACATCCTCAGGACCTGGTAAACCTATGGACTCAAACCAGGTAATCCACTATTTATTATTTCTCCTCTCTCCTCTAGTAACCCCAATCCCTTTCTTGTCCCTTCTCACCCAGTTTGAGGCTGGTATTTGTCAGAAAATTCAAAGCCTTTAATGTTTTCTGACATTATTCATCAGGGAGAGGGGAGGGGAAGCAAGGATTGTTATTTTCCTATTGGTAGGAGAGACCCATACCTCTCTAAGATGAAATGTGATTTGTAGTTTCTAAGTGATATCTCCAGGCTTTATAAACTCTCTATGAGTCAGTTCCTCATGTATATTCCAGGTCCCTGGATATAAAGACTTGTGGGGTACATTTTTTAGTAAAGCCCAGCTGTTTTGTCCAGCCCCTTCTCCTGCTTTCCTTATCTGTTGATGAACAAGGACATATATCCTGAACATGAGCAACAGATTTCCGCATGCTTAACAAGGTGTCCTGAAAGAAATCAGTGCACAGCTATCCAGTGCAGGTGGTTTGGACCCTGGGGTGACAGGGAAGAGCTGTCCCCATAACCTGGGCAGTTCTGGCTCAGGGAAGCAGAGCAGGCTGCACATGAGGTGAAAACCCAGGACCAAGTGGGCAGCACAGGCAGCCAACATTTGGAATCTAAATAGGATCTCATCTTTGCTCTCCATTTTTCATTGTTTCTCCCTTTAATTAGATCTAAAAATTCATGAGAGATCTTAATGGCATTCAGTACATCTTAAATGATTATAGGTAACTCAATGTCCCTAAAACATCACCTTCAGGTTATATTTTATGCACTTGGGACAATTTAAGTGGAGGATTATAAAAGGTTGATTTTTCTTCAAGTATAATTTATAGAGTAAAGAAACATGGCCTCAGACTAGTTCTTATAGTAAGGGAGGATAGTGAAGAAATGCCCCATTTAGTATTCTACAGCCCTTCACTCTTTCCCCTTATGATTCTGATTGGTTGTCTGTAGTGGTAACCAACAACAACAACAACAAAATATCCAGTGTACCTTAAAATATTAAAGGAAATAATGTTATAACATGGATAAAGAGGGCTAATTGATACCTCTTGGGAAAATTGTAATGGAGCAATCTATAGTTATAAACCTAAAACTAAGGATTATGATTCAACATGGCCAACTCATCTAAAATTGCACTCTGATTTAATGTAATTGTTTTGTGGATTCTTTATTTTTTCTTTTCTGTATGTCTGTTGATCTGTTTCCACAATGGGTTCAAGTACCTGTAACTCCTTTATTTTTTGAAAATGAGCTCACGTCAATTTCATTTTTTATTTTTATTTTTTGTTCTTATAGACTTCTGGGTCTATTAGGATTTTCAGGTAAAAAAGCAGTTATACAAATACTCAAAGGTAACCAAACTTAACGCATTAGATGCTAAAAATCACCAGGCTCAGTGCTTACATAAAACTTGTAAATGAAACCTTAAAGTTTTGTAGCATAAATGTTGTGTATAATTTACATTATTATATGTGATTATGTGAGTTAACTTTTAGGTATATACTTTCTTATAAAAGATCTATTTAATTTGGTTTATAGATAAATGGACACTTGTGATATTAGCCCAAGTATTTTTATTTAATTCACAAGGCTTAACACTGAGTTAATTTAAGTTTGTTGGTAAGATAAATGTAAGCTGTCCTTAAAGATGTTGACACATTTTCATCCAGATTATTTGGCCAATTGATATTTACCTTTAAAATTTTATAAATGCAATGTCCATTATTTTCTATGTAAAAAAATTTAAGATTTTCATTGTTTGAAGATGTATACAATAGGTTTATGGTTAGAATATTTTGCCATACATAATAGAGTAATACAGTTGTGAAAGAGGCCAATATCAAAATAAAAATCTTTCTTTTTCATCCCAGACAAAATTATGGCAGGGAGGATAAGAAGGGGGAAATCAGGCAGGCATGGCAGTGCACACTTGTAACCGGGAGGCTTTGGCAGAAAATTTCAAGATGGAGTCCAATCTGCACAACTGAGCAGCTTAGTGAGACCCTGTCTCAAAATTTTAAAGAATGAAAAGTGCTAGGGGTGGAGTTCCATGAAAGGCTTTGGATTCAATTCTCAAGACCACAAGAAAGGGAGGAGAGGAATTTATGAAGCTAGTACTTTCTCAAAAACTAACTTCACAGGGCATGAGCCCCACAGGGAATTTCTTCTTGTTCTTTCATCCTGTGGTCTGCCTGTCTGGCATGGTTGTGCCATTCCCACCACAAAGTCCATCTGTGACAATGCTTAAGGCAAGGCCAATTAAGATAAGTTGCCCTGGGTCATCTAGGGTACCTCACCAGGGAGTTAAGCCCAGCCCTGCCTGGGGCTTCAACACAGTGAGCCTGGAACCCAGTGGCTTCAGCGAAGATTCTCCCCTTTGGGCTAACTGTCCCCTATTTCAAACTCCTTGCATACAAACTTCAGCCTATTTACACACATATTCCCATTCCAGGGCTATGCTACTCTCAAGTTAACTTAATCTTCAGAGAGCGTTTCTCTTTATGCTGTGTTGTTTGACATGATTTTACATGTCAGAGAAATCTGCTCCAATATCCCCCATTTCTAATAATGGGTTCAAGTTTACTTTCCTTTTAACTCACAAAGATTTTCCCAAAATAAAAATACAGAATATTTGTCTTTCACCTCTGTCTTATACAGTTATTGAAACAATAATTTATGTTTGTCATATAGTCTTGTTGGTACCTCTCTGCCATGTAAATTGGGGACTTTAAAGAATAGAAAAATGAATGAAAAAACTTAAAAATATGTTCAAGGAGATGAGATGGTGGGGTACTAAATAAAACTAGTATAAGTAATTAGGCCTGGAGTACCTTTATTGAAGCATCAAGAAAGACAGATGGCTGATAAAACTTGCCTTATCCTAGAAATTCTCCATGATAATCAATATTTTCCTTACATGAGAGCTGCCATGTAAATGCTTTAACTGAAGGGAATCAGTTGCATCAATGCAAGAATTTCTGTGTTTTTTCATGGAATCTCCTTAGTGTTTCACCAAATTGATAATGTGTATTGAGTTTTGGGCATGAGGATATTCTGATCTTAGTTATCAGGCTTTATAAACAAACATAACTTACCACAAATTTTAAGTAATTACATAACTTCTTGTGAATTAAAAGAATTGAATTACATGTGTTTCATACCCAATAAAATACTCAATTTTTTGTTTTTGTCCCTTGATATTTTTGCTATTAATGCAATGAATCTGAAGCTATGCCTTTCAGACACCAGAGCCAGCATTCACATCAGGGGAATAAGCCACTCTGAGATGATCTGCACCTACCCCAGTGGTCAGTGCACCTGTGCAGCTGAGCTGAAAGCTGAGAGTTAAATGAATTCATTCACACCCACAAGGGCTCATTATGCTTTTCTACTTCAGAATAATGAGCATTGTCTCCCCACTGCCAGGACACAGAAAAAAAGCCCTCACCAATAAGGGAAGGATTCCAGCATTGTGTGGGAGGGTTCCCCATGGCCTCAGGAGAAAATGGAAACATTTTGCCAAAGTTTCTCCTTTATCTCACTGTTGCCAATTTGCCCCTGTAGGAGCTGGGGAGTTTCATGACAGTCCACGTTCCCCAGGAGAAATGAGTTAGAAGCCCCAGGACGTTCACAAGTTCTCCTCCCGAGGGCCCAGCTGAAGAGGAGTGCTTGTAACTGATTTTATTTAATGACAAGTTTTTAATTGTGACACCATTATCCCTAACAATTCTCTGGGGCATCCAGAGTGGAGGCTTAACCCACAGGCGTCTGGGCTCTGGGAAGCTGCTTAGCAAAGAACATACAGCTGTTGTCAGATCTTCTGCTTCTGCAAGAGACACTTTGCTCTTGCTGCTGTCTTAATAAAACTCTCCCTGGGATGCCAGGTGCTTGGCGAGTTACAGCATGTGTAGAAACCAAGCCACCTCCAGAAACATCCCAAGAAGTGTATCCACCAGAGCAAAGCAGCCATGCTTTGTATCCCAATTACTGGGAAATACTCTTGCCAAAGTTGCTAACTCACAGACAGAGCTCAGCAGAGTCCTCTGCAAGTAAACAACCTCAGGGGAAGTTGCTAGTTTGTATCCAGCCCATCAACTCCAGCACACAGTTCTGATTTAGTAGCCTAACCTGGAGACCCAAGCAGGTCCCTCTGCCCTGTTGCCACATCCTGGTCCATCAGACAGTGATGGTTGGCAAACACAGACTTGGACACCTCAGGTCAGGGACACAGCTGGTCCCTCAGGGCCTGGAACACAGGAAGGATGAAGCCATGGAGCCCAGCCAGGGTCAGGCAGTGCTACCCACAGCCTCCTCCTGGGGTTCCCATCATCACTTCCTACATAGCTCCCATCTCTTTGGGGCCTCACATGGCTGTTTTGAGAATGTGATATGATTTAGTGTCCATGTATTCAAGATACACATAGATATACACAATCAAAAGTGAAAGTATTCTATATTTTAGGATGAGACATAATACTGCATATGATCAGATGTGTAAACATTTCATATTTGAAAAGCTTTAGAGAGGAGTGTTTCTGTGTTGTATAAATAATTTTGTAGTAATCAATATTGCATATTACATTATGTGCTGTAATTGTGACCAGTGCATACTCCTCTGTGTTGCTGGGGGCTGAGCCCAGGGCATTGTGGGTGCTAAGCACCTGCCCTCACACCAAAGTCCACCCCATCCTTGTTTCAGTGCTTTAACTGAAACTTGGGGCTTTATGTGCTGTCAACATTATCCCTTCCAGAGAGACCTGGTGACCAAAAGTCTTCAGGACATACTGAGAGTGGAACGTCTCTCTTCTGTAGCTGATTCCTGCTGAACAGGGACATTGGCCTTGCCTCACCTATGTGGAGGCCACGGAGCTCTCACCATGCCTGATCTTGGAGGTCAAAAGGGATATATTCCTCCTCTGAGGATGTACTGATGAGTTTTAGATGTGAAGGAAGGCTTTATTTCCTGGGCCCAGTCAGCATCTGTAGTGTTATAACTCATATGACTAAATGAGAATTAACTAACTTGACTGATATTAAGTATGCAGTCCTAATAGAAAAATTATGAGAAGTGTTAATGAAGGGAAATCCTAGTGGTGAATGGAAATGAAAGGATTTAGATATTATGTGCTATAGTGGTTTCCAGGACCAGTTATACAAGGGCGCATCTTCCTGCCCAGTTTTCTAGAAGACACAAGTAGGAATTAGTGCCACATAGGAAAAAGTCCAAGTTGCAAGACAGAAATTATTTTCAATAGGACATATATGAGTGTGTGGATTGTTTTCATTTCCCAGAAAGATAAAAGTTCCTTCCTAATTTAGCTCCAGTCAGAGGCTGAAAGAACCCATACGACACTCTAAAAAGAAGACAGCAAGAACTCCTCCAAAAGTCTTCTAGACTTAATAACCAAATTCAGCTCGATACAAGGTCAACACACAAAAATTAATAGCTTTTCATTACAACAGACTCATTGAGAGAGAACCTGGAGAAACAACTCCCTTCAAAATACCATTCAAAAAAATAAAATTGGAATCAAACTAATGAACAAATGGAAAGACCCCTCCTCTGAAAACTACAGCATTCTGAAAAAAGAGATTGAAGAGAATATCACAAAATGGAAAAATTTCCCTTGCTTCTGGGTAGGAAGAACCAATATAGAGAAAATGGCCATACTTCCAAAACTGCTATATAGATTCACAGTAATCCCAATTAAAATTTCAATAGCATACTTCACAGACCTTGAGAAAGCAATCCAAAAATTCTTTTGGAAAAAGAAAGCAACAAAGACAAGTCAGGGGGTAACACAATCCCCAACTTGAAACTATACTATGAATCTACTGTGATTAAAACAGCATGGCACTGACAAAAAATGGACCTGAGGATCAGTGGAACTGATTAGAAGATGGAGAAACAACTCCAGACACACTCAGCCACCTCATCTTTGACAAAGGAGCCAAACATCCTCACTGGAGGAAAGATAGCCTCTTTAATAAATGGTACTGGAAAAATTTTGTTTCAACTTGCCAAAGATTAAAACTAGAGCTATATTTCTCACCAAACTAAAATTAAAATGGATTAAAGATCTAAATACTAAAGACAGAAACACTAAAATAGCTGGAAGAGTGCTTAGGTATAACTCTTGAAGACATTGGAATAGGAAAAGATTTCATGAACAAAACCTCAATTGCACTTCAACTAGCACAATCAACAAGTGGGATGTCTTATTAAAAAGCTTCTGCACAGCAAGAGAAACCACAATGTGAAGAGACATCCCACAATTTGGGAAATATTTTACCAGCTGTTCCTCAAACAAGGGTCTACTATCCAAAATATATAAAGAACTAAAAAAAAATCAGACCTCCCAAATTTAAAGACCCAATCCAAAAATGGTCATCTGAAATGAACAGACACTTCTCAGACAAAGAAGTAGTAATAGCAAATAAACATATGAAAAAATGTTCAACATCACTGATCATTTGAGAGATGGAAATGAACACTGAGATTCCACCTCACCCCAGAAAGAATGGCTGCTATCATGAAATCAACTAATAACAAATGTGCGGCTGTGGGGAAAAAGGAGACCTGCTCCACTGCATTTGGCAGTGTAGATTGGTGAAAAAACTGTGGAAATCAGTATGGAGATACTGCAAAAATCAAGGATTAGAGGTCACATTTGACCCAAATCTTCCCCTGCTGGGTATCTTTCCAAAAGAATAAAAGAATCATACCATAGTCATATATGTACACCCTTGTGTATAGTGGCACAGTTTGTAATAGCTAAATCTTGGAAGCAGCCCAATTGTTCATCAATTGGAGACCAAATGAAGAAAATGTGGGTTTTTAAAAATAAAATGAAGTACTACTCAGCCAGAAAAAATGAAAAATTAGAGACATTTATAGCTAAATGGATGCACATTGAGGTAATAGTCTTAAGTGAAGTAAATAGGGCACACATGTGTAAATAAAGGATAGTTTCTCTAGTGCGTGAAACTGAAAGTGTAAATAAGGACTAAAAGGTATAATACACAATGTGAAATAGGAAGAAAAGTTACAAATGGAAAGGGGAAGTGGGCGGAGTAGGGGGAGAGAAAGAAGGGAAAGGAATATATATGAGAAAAGAAAAAATGGAAACAAAGTCTTTGTAAATAGAGACAGATTGGAGGGTTGAAGTGAGGGCAGGATAATGGAGAAATATAAGAACTAAAACATATTATGTAAAGGAGCAAATTTCCAGTAATTAATGCTACCATATTGTATACCTAATACTTACCAATAAAATTAATGAAAAGCAAAATAAAAATATCTAGGACAGTTTTAAGTGTTGTATTTTACCAATGTGTAAAATTTCCTTTTGTGTATACTTACATTCATTCATTTGAGTTTCCATAACCATGAAAACCAACAAACAGTCACTGGCTGTGGGCTGATAGCAACCTTCCCATGGGAATATAGAATCATCATTAGAAGGTCTCCCTTAGCAATATCCTGATATCCTGTTTCCTAGCCCTTGTGTGTCCAGTGACAATATCCATAATAACTGTATCAAGTCTGTAAAGGACAAGGCTTGGTATATCTAGACACTATCATGGTCCAATGAGGGCTTTGTCTTTAGAATATGTTTGTAAAGGGAGTATTTTAATGGCCCAAGTGTTGGTTCCAGTCCTGCTCTTAAGTCTTCTTTATACAGATGAGAGCCTGGAATATAAGCAACATGGAAATGGATACCAGGCCCCAAATCAGTGGTTTTGTGGAAGAAACTTGAATAAAACTTTGTTAGGCTCTGAGGAGGGAAGAAGTTATCCCTGTTGAGCTTATTGGACATTTCATTGGCCTGAATATCATATAGAATATTCTATAACATTGACTGAAAGGGATGGCCTCCTTGATATTTTTGTGGTAGGTCATCTTTCTAGTAGTCCAGAGTCAAACTAGGATGGGCACTGCAGTGTATTGGCTGGAGGATGTGGAAAAACGTGGCCAATGGTCCTTGGCTAACTTGGGGTTAGTAGAATTTAGTACTAAATGGATTAGATTTACTGTTTGGTGTAAATATCTGCACATTATCACCCTTGGAGGCAATACTTGCACCACAAGAATATCACAAGAAAAATAAGCAGAAGTGAAAGGAGATTGTCTGTTACTTTTTGTCATTGCTGAGACAAAATACCCAACAGCCAAGGTTAAAGGAGGAAAGGTTTACTTGGCTCACAGTTTTAGTTCATAGCTGGCTGGCACCAAGGCAGGGCAGCATGGCAGAGGGGAACCACAGATGAGAAATAATCCATGGCCCCCATGGAGCAGAAAAGCAGTGATGCAACAAGCAACAAGCAACAACCACATCCCTCTTTCTGTCCCTTTTATTCTATCCAGGCTACCCACCCTTAGGATGAGGAGCACTCAGAGCCAGGTTTGGCCTTCCCTTTATTCACACCCAGAACTATGCCAAACCAGTTCATGGATTAATTTAGTAATCACACACCCTTGACCCCAGCATCACACACTCCCAGCATTCCACACTCTAGATCCAGACAGCTCTGTAAAGTCCATCTATGACCACATGAGGCTTTGGGGAGACATCTAGACTCAATCCATGTCTGAGGTCATTTTATAATTTGGGATAAGGATTTCAAGAGTGATTCATGGAGGAAAACTAGACTCACTAGACAGGTGAGGCAGAGACCCTATTTTCAAAATAAGACTGATCTTCCCTTTTATTTAGAAGAAATGTTTTACTTATCTGACTCAGAAGCTTGGTTAGTGTATTCTTTTTAAAAAGAAACTTGGAGCCATCCACTAGTTTACAGGTGTATGATGTATGTGGTCTCTCTTCTTAAATTTCAGATTTCTAATATCTTGAGCCAAATCCCATCCAAACAGGTGTGAACAATCTCTAAACCCCTGAGGCATGAAAGTCCAAGTACACTTTTGGTGGAGCCAAATTTGGGGATCCTCATATTCAAAGGTAAGCAAGAACTGAGAGCTAGGGTTCATGGTATTAGAAAAGAGGCTTTCCAGAGAGAAAAGACAGAGAATGAATTAGGGTACCCCAGGATCTGTGCAAGGAGGTTGCATGAATTTGCCACTAGGAGAGGAATTGACACCACCGCCTTGCTAATGATTTGAGATCATGTACAACATCATATTGTCTTGAAAATGAGCATGTTGTGTGGGGACTTCTATGGCACCAGCAACCTTGTACCAAAAATCATATCAATGATTGGTTTTATCCCTAGCTTAGCTTCTTTGAGGGTATAGGTTAGGGATCTTGAACTGAATGATTACCAGGGTGTCCTTGACAGATTGTCATGGGTACCACTGCACCATGTATAAGGATCAACTCATGGCAAACAAATTAGGACCAAAGGAGCCAGCCTGTAAATGTTCTTGGGACTGAGGACATGGATTCTTCAAGTCTGAGTGACAGAGTGGCATTAGCATTCAGCTGGAAGAATGTGATCAATTGTTAATTTTGGTGTCATTAGGAAGGCAGCTTGGAAAAGGAAATCTTCCAAGGAGCATAGTGGTGGCAAGGAAAAGTGACTAGCTCACTCCTTCAAGGCCCACAACAACTGAGCAACAGGATAATAATCTGCCTCAGGAAAAAGAATTAGGTAATATGCCCAGCACTGAGAGGAATGTAATCTGCTCACTCATGATGTCAGGATTTATCTGAGGCTCCTGCAAGGTGATGGGGATTCCGGAAATCACCAGGCTTCCATGAGTACTGTTGCTATCTAGGCATTCCTCAGTGGCCACTATGGTAGTGGATGATCTCATGCCCCTCTGAGAATGAGACCAGTTCCTCCTCCAGTGGCAAGCAACCTCATCCATGTTCTGAAAGGCTCAGCAAGGACTCATCACTTTTTGGTTTCTTTTTTTGGTACCAGGGATCAAACGCAGGATCTTGCACTTGTGAGGCAGGTGCTGGAACCACTGAGCTAAATTCCCAGCCCAAGGACTCATCAGCTTTAGAGGGCTCTCATTTGCCCAGTGCCTTGATTGTTAATGCTTGAAACAACCAGACTTGCTTTCATCACCCTTCCAGTAGCTTTGATTGCTCTTAAGTACTATGAGTTTTATCACAAGCCTACTCCATGAGGGCCACCTTGGTTTTAGTCTGCCTTTTTTCTTACTCAATTCCCATTTGTCTTCTTCTTTGCCATGGTTGTTAAAGACTGTTAGCCCCAATGACCAATTGACTTAAACGAGCTTTTGGGCCCTGTTGGAGTTTCTTTAGCTTTCTTCTAATGACAGGAATTGACAGGCTAATAAAACACTGTCCCAGAATAATTTGGCCCTCTCTAGACTCTGGATTTAAATTGATGCATTTAGAGAGTGCCTCTTTGAGCTAGTGTTGGAAAGCCACTGGCTTTTCCTCAGAGCCCTGACTGATGGTCCTGCATTTAAAGTGATTTATAGACTTGAGTATGCACTTGCATCCACCCACTAATATGGCCTGGAGTCATAAACTCCTTTTGGTTTCTCTATCCCTAAGTTAAAAATCTTATCCACAACTCTTCCAAAATTTCATGTCAGTTAGCTATTTACCACCAGGTGCAGCCACAAAAGGAATAATCATTGGCTTGTTTTGAAGCTTCTAAAATCCTCTCTATTGCCAGAAAGAAATCAGGATGAATTTGGCATCTCGCTGAGGCAAATCAAAAGACATTATCAGGATATGGAATCTATCAACCAACTTCTCAGGGTCCTCAAAGAGTTTACTCACTCTCTTTGCATTGATGAATACCTATGACTGAAAAGGAGACTAGGACTCAGATTGTACTCTCTGGATTTGCCACTTCTCAAAGGGGTAAGAGGCTGGCAGGTTTAGGTATTGACTTTCCTGAATCTGGGCCCTTCTGGTAGACAGAGCCAGACTGAAGTCAACCAGTTGTCTTCATCATTTGGGGGCACTGAAAAAGCAGGTTAGTAAGAAGGAAGCCTACAGGAAGAGGAGGTAACAAGTGGAGGTCCTTAGCAGCTTCAGCTCTTGAGAAAGGATTAGCTCTATGGCAAGATCAGGCTTTCAGTAGAGGGCCAGGAAACTTGGATGAAGCATTGCCAATGATGGTTCTGTGAGCCAAGGAGTAAGAGTTAGGATGTGGGAACCTTATGTGGTTCCATTCCCTTGGTCAGTCCCAGTATATTTGGCCCCAGGATATCCCTTCAAAAGCCAAACCCCTTAGGATTCAGATCCCAGACATTTCTTGCCTCGCATGAACACCAGTGGCACTTCCTTTGGAACTTTGGATCTCCCCATTTGGCTTCAATCCATTTCCAGAATAGGGCTCTAGAACTGGTGTGCCCTACCAGATGGACACTTCTAGACAATGATTGTCTCACAAAACAGCACAGTGCACCTGTCTAAGGAGGAGTAAGATCTTGCCTCTGGAGACATCAATAAACCCTAATCATTTTTTCTTAATAGGTGCCTCCTGGGACCTTGGCTGACAGATGCATAATTTGACAAGTGGTTTTCAATCATGTCCGCCTATCTGGGTGAGTCATCATGTCCCACTATCTGGGTGCTGATACGTTTTTTCCAGTAACCATTGAAAACAGGGCAGGTGGAGCTTGCTTGGTCACAAAGAGGTGAGGACAGCCTAATGGAAAAATGGCATATTTAGCAACAATCTAACAACTGGAAATAAGACAAGAAATAAAAATAAACCAAAGAAACTGGGGAGGACACCTTATCTGATATTAGCCTGGGAGAGGTGGGTCTCTGGATCCTGTTACCACCAGTAGCTGAGGCAAGACTCAGTTTTAGTACTTGAGCTCCTATACAGAATTTTCATACCTAAGCCCCTTTCTCCATACTCAACTTCCCTGCATCCCTGCTAACCCACATCACAAAAGGATAGGAGTTTCCTGGCAGATGAAACTTCCCAGTGAGATATCACTTAGCAACTACAGATCACATTCCAGTGTGGGAGGACACTCTGTTGATTATGTCCTAAACACGGTGTGAATTGTGCAGGCTGTAAAGATATAACTCAACAATTGGCTTGTTTTAAGAAGGAAATCTGCCCAAGGCCTATGTGACTCAGAGGGGCATTGCAGATGGTGCAAGGGTCAGTACCAACCCCTCACACCACCAAGGGGCACAGCAGAGGCCAGAGAAATGGCTCATGAAGCTTTGGGGCTTCACATGGCAGCTGAGCTCAGGGTGACTTGCACCCAAATTACATTTCCAAAATTAAAACCTTCTTAACTGAAAAGACAAGGTTAATTTTTAACCACAACCTATATATGATCTGCTCTGTTCTTAACACAAAATTTCTTTTCTCTTCTCTTACAATATTTGCCTGCAATGTATCCCTAGCAAACACATGTAATCCCTTTTCCCCAACCTACCAATGATTGTGTCACCAATAAATAGTGGTTTTGGCTGTTCAGGGCCTTTGTTTGCTCAAGCACTGGTCTTTCCAGTTCTCCATCTCTCTCTTTAATTCTGTTTCTAAGTCTTTCTTCTTGTCATGCATTGTAGCACTAAGCAGAAGATTGAGACTCTCTGCAAGGGTCCACAATATTCCAGTTTACATATGGAGATACACTTGAGGGCAAAATTATCATAAGAACACTAGAGCCAAGTAAGATGGAGGAAGGAATACAGCTAGCATTAGAGAAGCAACCCCAAGATATTCTAGAGAAAAAAATATCTACAGGGTTTGACAGGTGACTCTAGGACCCAAGAAAGTCATGGCAGACTGATGAAAAGAGCTTCCCCTTCCACATATCAGTGGGTCTTTCCTACCAGATGAAAACAGAGGGCATGTGCTTTCTTCCCTCCCACATGGTGGGACACATGAGGAAACATTCCGGTGTCAGAAAACTCCCTGATTCCCCAGCTCCCACCATCCAGCTCCATGCCTCTCCCTAATAACTGTCAGAAAAAAAATTAAAAGATTTGAGGTTTCTAAGAGATGGAAGACTAAGACAGAAGGGACAAGAAAGGGATTAAGGACTTTCTTAGGGGAGGGAGGAGGGAGCAAAGTTAATCCATGGGCTTCTTCTCAGTTTGAGTCCATAGACTTCACCAGGTCACATGGATAAGGTCAGTTATCAACTGAATGACAACTGAGTCTGCACAAGTTAAGACATCTAGCCACCCGAAAAGGGCAAATATGGCATCAGGAAAACCGACCTTGAGCCCTTCAGTTTTTTTTTTTTTTTTTGCAGCATCTCCCTATCTCCCTTTGTAGCTTAGACTGGTCCTGATCTCACTATGCAGCCCAAGATGTCCTCGAGCTAGCAGTGATCCTTCTGCCTCAGCCTCCCAAGTGCTAGGATTATGTGTGTGCCACCATGCCCAGCTTATGCCTTTCAGTTTTGAGAGATAGAGATAGAGAGAGGGAGAGATCAAAAGCAGTGTAGAGGACCTTCCACAGGCTAAACGTTTAGGTTCCACAAGTGTATAGGGAGTTTTGAGATTGCTTTCTCTGGTGTGATCTGGAGACTGGCTTCTCTCCACTGTTTCAGGTCTGGGGTTTCCCATGCTGGTTGTGTCAGAAACTTTGCTCAAGCACTC
Organism: Heterocephalus glaber; assembly: GCF_053883595.1. Classification (NCBI taxonomy): domain Eukaryota; kingdom Metazoa; phylum Chordata; class Mammalia; order Rodentia; family Bathyergidae; genus Heterocephalus; species Heterocephalus glaber. Next base: position 200,783 of record NW_028258504.1, on the reverse strand, counting down.
ACTTGTCCTAGCAGCCTATGAGACTGCAGCTAAGGAAAAGAAATCTCCAAGCTGCAGGGGTTCATAGCAGAAAAGAGGTTGTACAAACATAAACCTGAGTGATGTGTGCAAGGATTCTTTGCCTGTGGCAGTGCCTAAAAATAGGAAAGAGAAGATAATGAATACAAAATATCCCCAAATAAATCTCACCTCCTGACTCACCAATATGTTACCAAGGCTAATGGCTTTCAAGGTAGGTTCCTAGTTTATTGTGCACAACAAAGAACTGGATATTCCATGCAATGGTAAGGAAACAGCAAAATTTAATTAGGTGACTGCTCAGAGTGAGCCAGCTCAGGTCAGCAAAAGGAAAACGGGACAAGTACCGAGGACTCTAGGTCTAGGAATTTAAATGTTCCACCACATCTAGGTTCTCTCCCATTTGGTGTTCCATAGCATGATCGACAATGTGATTGATAGGGTGCTGAGTCACATCAGCTGTGTTTATGACATGTAGCCCATACTCAAGAACCTTCAATGAACTCCAGGTGAAGAAACCTTGCTGTAGGTCATGCAGGAGCATCTGGTACACATGCATTCTGGTTTGGGATGTTGGAATTCTCTAGGGCAGGCTTGGAGCTCCTTGTTTTACTAATCTCTGCTTCCAGGTAGTTAGCCTTAGGACAAAGGCTAGGGGGTTTACTGGGGGATTACCCAGGCTCAGGTGAGTGGAGGAGAGTGGTCCAGGAGCAAGTGGAGAGGAACAGCCCTGTGGCCCCAACTGTACTGTCCATATCATTTTGCCAAGTTCAGTTAAAGTACAGAGTCTCTTACAGGCTGACACACTGCTTGACCAAATTGATGCAGAATTAATGAGATCTTTATTATAACAATGCTGCTTAATATATCACACATGGTAATGATAGCCTTGGAGGTCATAGCCAAACTCAGAATCTATTAGATTTGCAATGTATATGTAGTTTAAAATATCTCTCTTCCTGTTTCAGTCCCTGTCTAGCTAAAATTCCTCTTCATCTTGTGTACTTGACAACTAAAAGTAAAAGCATCACATTGGAAAAAAATGGGTCTAAATTTACACAGTGTTCTTCTGTTAAAATTATCAGAAAGTTGTGTTGACATGGTTAAACACTGTGGAATATTCAGTATGCACTAAAATGGATTTGTTTAGTCATTTACATTACCATGTACTTAAATGGATATTACTTTAGGAGGCTTAACATAAATGAATAAAAGTGAATGTTGTTATATTAAAAATAATTTATAAATTATTCTTATTACTGTCAAAATTTTATTTGATAAAACAGATAATTTGAAAAATTCCCTTATCTCCAGGAGAATGCTAAATGTTATACCCTCAGGAAAGTTTCTAGGTTGAGACATTCAGGTACAGGAATTGTGGGCTTGTTCTTCTTAGATATGTGGTTCTCAAAAATTAATGAGACATTTCTGCAAATATTATTTACATACCAAAATGTTGGGTTAAGGAGAAGACTCTTTGAAGAAAACTAGAAGGCTATGTACTTCCTTATTTTATCTCACTTTGACTTTCTGCTACTATACTCTCATCTTATTGAAGAAGTAAGGTGGGGCCAAGGAAGGTTGAGATATCACTTACTGAGAAGCACATATTGGAAAATCTGTCTCTGGCAGAGAACACATCCTGATTTATCATTGAAATATGGATATTAAATACCTGTCAGAGAGCTGAATCCCATAATTTCTCCTTTCTGTGCTCTCTAGAACCTGGTTCCATGGAGGGAATCTGATGGCTACATTTGATCAGTCCTTTCTCATCTACCTCCAAACTTGGCACTTTTTCTCTTGATGTTTTTCTTTTAAATTTAGGGTTCAAATTAAATTATCAGAGTCTTCTATTCTGAATGATTTTGTAAAATATTTGGAATTGATTCTGTAATCTTATTTCATGACTTAAAGCCTTTTCTTAGTTTTTATTTTCATTTTTTCTCCCATACTATTTTAATTCTGAGAGGTTAAAATGGACCTATGAAAATTAGGAATGCTGAAGTCATTTCTCCATCTTCCTCATGCTAAGAAGGAAACATCCACTGCCAGCCCTGACACCAAGTAGAACTGATATTCAACATTTCTTTCTGCGCCCCCTGGTGGCCAAAGCCTGGCTAAACCCACATCTGCACCTGACCTGACAGCTGTCCTGCCACTTCTCCACACTGCAGTGCTTCGGTGCCCTTGAGGGTGGAACAGCTGAGCTGCCTTCCCAATTTGGCCAAATTGTGAATAAACTATTTTTCCATTCATACGGGCTTTTCTGCTGCTCTGGATGATGTGCTGGTAAATGATTCCAGATGACCTAGGCCAAGATTAAGGTTTCTGCCTGGCCCTACTGGTAACAAAATGGAGTCCTGAGGGGATTAGTGTCCCCTGATGGAGTCACTTGGACATACGCCCACAGCGATTTTGCCTCTATCTACTCTGTCCTGGAGGAAAGGAATGAAACTCCAAGCCAGAGTCAACTGGCCTGTGTCAGTTTTAGTAAAATGGAAAGACAGTGTTTTAGGAACCTGTGGTCCCAAGGTTTGGAGAATCCTGGTGCATCCTCACTGACTTAGCCTTGTCTTTCTTCTTCTTGTCTCCAGGGCTTCTTGTGAACCAACTTGGAACTCTAGAAACAAATTTAGGGCTTTTCATGAGCCAGTTTGCAGTCCAAGTTTCTTGAACTCTTTGTTAGAGAGTTCTGTTTTGTTTTGTTTGGGAATCTGAAGCATTTCAATGTACCTTAAAAAAATTGGTGCTTCTTTAAGTTAGAAGAAAGTGGTTTTATTATGGTATGATTTGAGCCATATAACTGAAAGTGCACTCTAAATTAATGAAACTGCCTGAGATTGTTTGGAGTAAATATAGTTGGGGTGATAGCCACAGCTGCTTTATTTTTGCCTTTTTGAACTCATCCCCTCCCCTGTGTGTGAATTTAGTTTGTAGTTCAGCATGGTTAAATTATACATATTTTTTCTGCTACTTGAAGTCTCCACCTTCACCCAGGGAGGGTTCAAATCTGTGCTGGGTTCCAGTGCAGGCCCCTCTGTGCCAGGAAATGTTACTGTATGCTAGGCCCTGAAGGATTCTTTCCAGGTCCTTGGGGTCCTGAGTGTGAATCAGTCAAGACACACAGGAAAGGTAGCAAAGGTGCACATTTACTGGAGGCAGAGAAGAGCAAGAGCAGGCCTGTGCCAGACTCACAGCAGCCCCTAGCATAAGAGAAAGGGGTCATTGGTGTCTGAAATTCCTGGACTGCTTTCTCCTTTGCAGATAAGGAGAGCTGTTCTATCCAAAGCTCACTTGGCCTGGCACCAGCTTTAAACTGCCCTGCAGAAAGGTTCAGTAGGCTTCCTGCCAGGTGTAAATGAAGGGCTGAAAGTAGCACTTTTCAGAGTGGCTTTGTGTAAAGTGCTCAGGAGCAATAGAATCATTTGGATCTTGTGTTCTGCACATGTTTTCTGGGTTGTTATGACTTTGACACATTCCACCCAGTTGTTTTTGATGCCTTTGCCCAGCCCCAATTGCCTACCTCACAGCCACACAGCCTCCTTGGGGGTGGATGTTGATGAGGTTTTGTGGCTTGGCCCTCCTTTCATATTGCCTGTCTGTGGTTTATTCTGAACTGAGTATTGTATTGGACAGGACCACGGTTATAGACTCTCATTATGCCTCAGACCTGCTAATGCCTAAATACCTTCATAATAACAAGACAAATCCTCAACAAATAGTGTCATTTGTTGATAAAGTAAAATAAACATATCATCTTAACTCTCACCATATGTTTGCTTAGGTTGCTAGTCAATCAAGATTGTATTTTAGGTGTTTGAGATTCAATATATGTTGCTTTCCATAGCTTAACTACAGCAAGTTTTAGATTTTTTTTTTCTTTTGCAAAAGAATTGGGTTGAGACATTGATTATTATTAAGCTGATTTATCAGATTTTGTGGATAGCTATTAGAAATAAATTGGGTGCATAAGAATGAGACAGACAGTTATAAATAAATTATGTGATACAAGTAAACTATCTAGGTTGTTTATAATTAACTTAAAATATGTACAACTTGCTTTAAGTATAATTTCAAGTATTCTTAGCTTCTTAAAATCTATAAAGTAATATATTTAGGCATATTTAATGCATATGATAGAATTTATTGCTTTTCTTATAGTGAGCAATCCTTGCATCCCTGGAATTAAACTGTTTGATCATGTTTCATGATCTTTTTAATGTCTTGGTGATCTGGATTTGTAATTTATTGAGGATTTTTCATCTACGGTCATTGGGGTTGTTGGTCTATATAGATTTATTTCTGTTGTATCCTTCTCACGTTTGGCAGCAGGGCAATGCTGACCTCATAAAATGAATTTGGAAGGATTCCCTGCATTTTCATTCTATAGAACAGTGTATGAAACATTGGGGTTAATTCTTTAACTATTTGGTAAAATATAGAAGAGAATCATTATTTGGAGACATTTTATTATTGATTCAATCTCATTAATTCTCATTGGTCTATTTAGATTTTCCACATTCTCTTGGCTTAATTTTTTTAAGTGATATATGTCCAGAAATTTATCAATTTATTTTCTATTTTATGGTTTGATAAATTAATGGTTTTCTCATTATTACTAATTATCCTTTGAATTCTCTGTTATCAATTATATTTCCATTTGCACTTCTACTTTTACTTAAGTAATTTTGTAAGTTCTCTCCCTCTCTCTCTCTCTCTCTCTCTGTTTCACCTCTAACTAAAGTTTAACCAATTTCAACTTTTCAAAGGAGCCAATCTTTGTTATGGATTCTTTGTATTTTTATTTTATATTTTATTTCAATTATTTTTCCTACGGTTTTATTGTTTTTCTTTTACTTTCTCCTTGATTTGAGTATAGTTTGTTTTTGCTTTTCCAAGACCTTGAAATCCATCATTAGATTGTTTATTTTAAAATTTTCAATTTTTTTCTGTATAAAACCATTGCTATAATCTTTCTTAGTATTGCTTTTGCTATAACTCACAGGTTTTTGAATGTTGTGTTTCTATTTTCATTTACTTCAAAAATTTTGCAATTTTTCTATGAATTCCTCAATGGCTCACTATTCAAAAGTGTGCTGATCAACCTATATCTATTTATATAATTTCTAACATTGCTCTTGCTGTGCACTTCCAATTTCATTTTATTGTAATTATGAAAGATATAAGATACGATTTTTAGCAACCGAAAATTTGTAAAGGAAATAAGAAAGCAATCACATGTATTGTAACTACAAAAAAATACATAGGCATGTACTTCATCATGAAACAAAAATATTTGCATATACAAAATTATAAAAAGCTAATGAACAAATCTGAAAAACACACAAATGAATGGGAAGGTATTCTGTGTTCCTGTTTTGGAAAAATTAAAATAGATGAATTATTTCATGACACCAGAACAAACTTGAGATTCTAAACAATTTCTATCAAATTGTCAAGAGATAATCAGATTAGAAAAAAAACTATCTTGGAAACATGCATCCAAAATATTCTAAAGAACGCATAGATCTACCAAACAGATTTGAAAAATCCTCAACATGAACAATCATTTGAGAAGTGAAATTAAAACCATAATGAGGAATTCCCTCACATTCTATACCAGCAGTTATCCAAAGGAGGATATAAATATACAACAATTATTTGTCAAGTAGAAATAAATATGCATAAATAAATAAAAATATAAAAGAAACTCCAGTCAAGGAAATGAAGAAAAGGAAATATTTGCATATTATTTGTGAGACTGTAAGATAGCACAGCCTTTATGCAAATATGTACGGAGTTTCTTCCATATCTAAAAATTGAAATATCATATGATCCTGAATCTCACTTCTAGGTATTAATTAAGGAATCTGAAGTCAATATGTCAAAAATGTCTGCTCCCCCATACCCATTTGTGCGCTGTATACAAAAGTAAAGAAATGGAATCAAAGTACATGTTCTTCAACAAATTAACAGGTGATGTAATTTGCTATGAATGCAGAATTGAATACATTTAGCCCTGAAAATGAAATTTTGTCATTTCTAACAAAATGTATGGAATTGAGAACCATTATGATAAGTGAAATAAGCAAAGCACAGAAAGATAAGTTGCTGCCTTTTCTTATTTGTGTAAGGATCATAAAGGAATTGACCTCAGAGACTGAGCTGGCTGCTGGTACCAGAGCCAGGTAGGTGGAGGCAATGGGGAGATGATGATCAAAGTCCAAAACTTCAACTGGGCCAAATTAGTTCCTCTCCCTTCCTACAAGATGAATTGCACAGCCCAATGAATGTATTACATACATTAATTTGCATGTAAAACTTGTAAAAACAATAAACCTCAATTGTTTCCACCACATACACAAAATGATAGGTGGTGGAGGAGGGGGTATGTTAATCATATCAATTTAATTATCACACATTGTATTTATAAACCATGAGATCATATTGTACCCAAGATATATTTACCACTATAATCTTTCATTACACAAAATAAAAATACAGTATAAAATAATTTATAGATAGTTAAATATACATTGAGATATCATTGTAAAAGTACCTAAATATAGATCACACACATATATATGTATTTTTCTATGTATGTGTAAGAATAGGTATGATATAGACATGGATATAGGTAAGATGCAGAACCACAAGCTTGCTTAATACAAGCCATTGCATTTGATAAACCAGACAGATAATTATTTTGGATAACATATTTCAAGGTTCAAGAGAATGGAGTTACAGACACATAATTAGGTCAAACATAATATCTACTTGTGTCTATACATTTCTAACATGATCAGGTACTTATTGTGTGTCAAGAGAAAAGGTTTCTTTCCTAAGAATTTATTCCAAACAGAGTACTAATTCTGTTTTGATATTGCACTTGTGAGCACATTCCACCACACACAGCCCTACTGAGCACCTTTGCACCTCCATGTTCCTCAAGCTGTAGGTTGATGGGGATGAGCACCAGGGTGATGGCCCCATAGAACATGGAGATGAGTCTGTCCCTGGAAGGGGAGTGTATGCTGGAGGAAGGCCAAATGTAGGTGAAGATGGCTGTGCCATAGAACACACAGACCACCAGGAGGTGGGACGCACATGTGGAGAAGGCTTTGCACTTCCTTTTTACAGACTGGACCTTCAGGGTGGTGGAGGTAATGTAGACACAGGAGATCAAGGTGGTCAGAAAGGAAATGAATCAACTGATATCCCCTACCACTAAAGCATTTCAGCCACATAAGTGGACGAGCAAGACAGGGCCACTACTGGTGAGATATCAAAATAGTACTGGTTGACCAGGTTAAACTTGCAGAAGGACAGGCTAATGGTGGATATTGTGTGGATGGTGGATTTGAGGAACCCAGCTGCCCAGGTCCCAGAGACCAGCTGAGCACAATGAGCTTTGGTTATGATTGCAGAGTAGTGAAGGGGGAAGCAGATGGCCATATACCAGTCAAAAGCCATGACAGACACCAAGAAGACTTCAACTCCAACTAGGGCCACCAGGAAATACAGCTTCAGAGCACACTCAACAAAGGAAATGCTGTGGTCCTTGGTCAAGAGGTTGTGCAACATCTTGGGGAGAGTTGTTGATGGGCAGAATATGTCTAAGAGGGATAAGTTTGCCAGGAAGAAGTACATGGGAGTTTGCAACTTTGCCTCAGGCCTGATGGCCAAGAAGATGGCCCATTTCCCACCAAGATGACCTGGTAGATGCTGGCAAAGGCCACAAAGAGAGGATAGCACACCTTGGGGAGGTCAGAGAGCCCAATGAAGATGAACTGAGTCACCATGGTGACATTGTAGATGTCCATCTCCTCTCCAAGTGTATCTCTCTGGAGGGAAGAAATCAACAAACACAGGTGAAGGGGGCAACCAAAGAGCTTAGCACTGAGAAATTCTGAGAAAACAGTGGATGTGTGGTTAGTGATGAATTATGTCAAATTTAATTTAGTAAGAGATTTCAGTTTTTTCAAGTACTATATTCATGGTATTCTTTGACATATTTATCCTTGCATCTTCATCAGGAGCAAGCCCTGTGAGTATCTTTTAGACTCCTGACAGTTCCTCTCCTTTGTCAGCACTTTGAATATTCCATATTTTCTGGGATTTTATAATTCAATGAAATACAATGTGTGATCTTGTGTCATCATTTCTCATCTTTTTTTTTTTTTTTTCAGTACCAGGGATAGAACTTGGGACCTCGTGCTTTCGAGGGAGACACCAGAACCAATCATATCTTATCTCAATGACTGAAGTTTTATATACGATCCCATTTCTAAAATATTTGAAGTAGAAACGGTCTATTGAATATTGTTCTGTTGCATATTTTTAAAATGTGTTATATATCATATATTTGTATATTTTACTGATTTTCATTATAGATTATGTGCGTATTTTTTTTTTATAAAAACATTTTAAAAACTAGGAATTAGACAAATGGGAAAAACTAAGTACTGGCTGAAGGTTTACATACATGGTGCTTATCTTTTCAGGGTATCTCTACTGGGAAGTCACAGCAGGGGAATCCTTTGGAAGCTCCAAATCATATCACTAAGTGAAAACATTAGCATGTACAATACAGTCCACACAACCATGGTGTTTAATAAGCTGACCGAAAGTCTGTTCACAAGTACCCTGAGGAATTTTTCTATCACTTTAAAAACAATTTCACTTTAATATCATATATATGTCATAGCAAATTCATAGATAAAAGTTAGTCAGAAATTAAAGTGAATATTTACTTTCCATGCACCCCTTCTAATACATTCTGCTTGGAGAAAACTTTCAGTGTTTTCTTTTTTCAATTAAAAGTTAATACATCTCTCAAATGACCAGTGATGTTGAACGTTTTTTCATATGTTTATTTGCCATGAGAAATTAGAGACATTTATTGCTAAATGGATGCACATTGAGGCGATACTGTTAAGTGAAATAAATAGGACACCCGTGTGTAAATACTGAATAGTTTCTCTAGTGGGGGGAACTGAAAGTGTAAATAAGGACTAAAAGTTATAATAGATAATGTGAAATAGGAGGAAAAGGGCCAAAGGGGAAGTGAGAGGGGTAGGGGAAAGGAAAGAAGGGAATTAATATGAGGAAAAAAAAGGAAAGTGTCTTTGTAAATAGATAGGGATGGAGGGTTTGAAGGGAGGGCAGGGGAAGGGGGAATAATAAGAACCAAGAGAGTATGTAAAGGTGCATATTTCCAATGATGAATGTCATTATATTGTACACCTAAATTGTACCAATAAAAGTATATAAAAAAGATTAATACAAATGACACAAAATGATTTATTACGGAGGATATGATGTTGCTTTCTGCTACCTTTTTTTTCTTTTAAAATGTAAATGAGAATTGCCATAGTCTGGGGGATATGTTATATTTATTTCCTACAGCAGCACATGCTTTGTGCCATACTGCAGAGAAAATAATCTTTTATTGGCAATATTTTCAAATCATGAAATATAAGAAATCAAATTACAGTAATTATAAAATGCTTCTTTGTCATGAGGTTGATGCAGGATATTCAATCAGTGAAAATGATTCAAGCAAATAGCGGTTGTAATGTCAGTTCTTAGGTTTTTAAATGTTCATGATTAAACAGAGCTATTACCTTTTTGTCTGCATCTCTGCATATTATTAGAAAATACAATAGTAAATATATCTAAATACTACAAGTAATATCTTGTCTTAATATTAATTTGCAAATAATTCTCATTTTTCTTTTTATTCATTCTTATAAACTTGATATTTTAAATTAGACATTATATCTAATAACATTATAATAAGGATAATGTGTTTTTTCCCAATTGGGATAATCAACAATCAAATAATAATCAATCAAATATTATATCATATTTCTCCTAAATTTTGAACTTGATTGTTCATATTTGTCCCATAGTATTTGTCTTTATCCTTAAAATGAAGAATCTGTTCATATGGTGAAGGAACTTATACCAACAAACTACTCCTATTACACAATACTATATCATATGTATTCTAATTTAATTAGAAAAATAATGACATTTAGCCAATAATGTTTATAAGGAAGTTATACAGCATTTCTCATTACTGTAAAGGAGCAGTAGTTCATTTACTAGGGATTCAGAGAAGGTTCTATGAAATGTAATCTCTGTACATGATTTTTGTGACTATTTGGTATAAATGTGGAATTATAAGCACTCAAATATAATGAGAGCCAGAATAAAGGATGCACATCTAACATTATCTTTCCACTGGAAATTGTCCAGAAATCAAACTTTTGTATTATTTATAATATACTCATTTGTGCATAGTCAGTGCTAAATGTATTATACAGTTCTTTTTTTTCTTTTCAATAAATAGTAACTTCAAGATTTTGTTATATAACGAAAATAACCCTAGTGAACTAAGGAAAAATATCATACATGGTCCTTAAACCTGAACAAATTAATGTTATATTATATTTACTATTTCAATATCAAGAACATATTACTATGAATAAGTGAGATTATTTTACCAAGAAAACTATTCAGCAAGAAGAACATAGGATGCTCAGGCCAACCAACAGGAGCAGTCAATTAGTAAACTCAACACTTACATTTAGGACCCATGTTAGGGATGAGTCTATCATTTATATCAGAACTGCTTTCCCTAAGGAATCATTATAGTGAGGCATCTAGGGGGAATATTCCTCATGTTTAAAAACCCAAATTACTTCCAATATATTAATGGAAGTAAATATGAATATAAATATAATGTAAGTTCAAATATAGTGCTAAATCACAGGAGTGGCATTTTTGTTTCCTGTAATGCCCTATGGGAATGGTAAAGAAAGACGTTGTAGTAATTGAGTGACCAAAAAAGGCAAAGGATAAGTTTATATATGCTAAATTTTCTGTAATCGCAGTAGTCTTTCAACATATAGTTATATCATCAAATTTTTATAAACATTCATTTCCATGGCAGATTGACAAACTTTAATGCGGTTTCATCCCTGATTACATACTTTTAGTTTGTGCAGCTATGTGCCATCCACCTGAATAACCAAACTGAGAACAGTTTAGACTGAGAGTGGGTGGAAAAGCAAACCCATTGAATCTGTCACCTATAACTGAGCTTCTATTGATAAATTGATTAAATGGTAAAATAATCTTTGTTGATAGCTAGCTATGTACTTGTAGTCATAGCATCAAGGTGAGGTAATATGTCAGTCCTATCCTGTTTATATTTTTTAATCTATTAGTACAGGTTTGTAATAGATATGCCTGCTTTCCTTGTGTGGGTTTGATACATGTGCACGGCACATGCTAGGTCTTTTCTCACATCCCCTCCACCTCCCATCCTTCCACTTACACTCCATCTCTTGGTCTTCTTCCTAATTGCAAAGGATCTGTCTTCCTGTTTCGTCTTCCCTATTTCTTATTTTCCACTTTATTTATACTTTGAATTACCATATGGGAAAAACCATACAGTATTTAAACTTGTGTATCTGAATTATTCCACTTAACAGGCTTTCAAGGTGCATTCATTTTCTGACAAATGACTCAGATTTATCCTAATTTTAGCAGACTAGCTGTCACCACAAGGATTAAGGTAGAAAAGAGTCCTCTGGAATGTGCATGTTCACTGAAGTGGTCTTGGCTGCACGTCACTCTGCAGGGAGGCCTTCCAGAGTGTACCCAACAACTTTTCACACATGAGTGGCTCATTTCTCCCAAACCCCAGGCACACCTGAGAACTGCCCCCTCCAGCCACGCAAGGCTTTGGCACCAAGTCGCCTTTGTCTGAACTCCATACTTAAGGAACTGAGAAACTGTGTGTGGAACAGTGCTTTCTTTCTCTCTACTGAAGGTGAAGGCTCCATCTCACACGAGGTCCTCAACAGAGGGTTCCCCTTCCTCTTTGGTCCTGTCCCCTGCATTCTCCTTGGTAGTTATTCAACTGTGCTCATATCTGCTGTATTTTATAATAAAATTACTTTCATGCTTTTTAAGTCATTGTGTGGCTCTTCACTGCTGGTGCAGGCACATTCCTGTTACTCATTGCAGTCACTGTGCTGTTCCATTGTGTGTACAGGCCCACAATGTTTCAGCACAAAATGGACAAGTTCAAGGAGGAACATAAAATGACAGAGATGAATGTATCTCACACTTCTCCCTCACACACACAGCCCCGCTCACCTTTCTGCTGCTGTAGAAAGAGCAACAGCAGCTCAGCTTCTCAGCATTTCTGTTTGGGAGCATTTTATTCTGACTTAGTGATGAGACTGTGGCTATGTGAGCTTTGAATGTTCGTGTTTGCCTGATAAAGAGTCTTGGGCTCAGATGTGCAACACTGCTCAGCACCACGAGGACCTGAGTTCAAATTGAGCAGCACAACAGGAAAACTGTCCTTGCTTGATGAATCTGAATTTCATAATCTCACTGTAGGTTTTATATTTTACTCCTTCTACTTTGTAAAATGGACTTTATCCTCGATGTATGATTTTAACTGTTTAGGCCTTTGGAGAAAGGATATAGATATTCTGTTAAAACATTAAGTATGCACTATTTTCTCTCAAATCCTCCTCTTTTTCTTGGAATTAAGTTAAATATTGTGTTTTGAAGATCCCAATACCCTTACTTCAAAATCTTCTCTCAGAACCCATGCTCTCCCATGCTCAGGGGCTTTCTCTCTCCTTGTGAACCTGCAGACCTGACCAGCCCAGCACCCACCCATGCTTGCTTCTCTTCAGGGTCCTTCTGCTCCAAGGCCTGGACACAGCATGGAGAGTGCCCAGAATCCCAGCTTCTCCTCACCCAGGGCATCAGAGGACCCTGTTCCACTAACCTGGCTCCCACTCCTGTAACAGCACACTGCTAGGGGTGCTCTACACAGGACAGGGCTGCTCAGACACTTTCTCTGGGAGGCCAGGACTAAAGCAGTTTGGCCTAGCTCTCTATGGCCTTGAGGTCCAGACACCATATAGTGGATGCAGGCAAGGAGGCCCAAAGGAGAAGACAGGGGCATTGGGCAGCAGGCCTGGCTCACAGGGTCCTCTCAGGACAGCCTGGGCCAGAGGAGCTGAAAGGCTCCTCTGACCCCACCTCCAGGGCTGCACTGCCTCTCTGTCCACTCTGGTGAGCATGCTACCCACACCTGCCCTCTGAGTCACACCTCTGTGAGCACTGCATGGCACATTCAGCTTGCAGCTGCACCAGCTCCACCAGGAGCAGGAGGGATCAGCACAGTGAGGCCTGGGAGAAGGTTCCTGAGGGAAAGTCCAGTACAGCTGCTTTACATGGACAGGGAAGGGGTGGAGAGGGGAAAGGGGAGAGGGACAAAGAAGAAAAAAGGAATTAGATGTGTTTTGTGCAGGTGCAAATCCCCCGCAATGAACGTGACCATTATGTACTGCAGACATGCAGAAATAAAAACTAAATCTAAAAATCCTCCAGTTACTGTATATGTGACCATGTAACCAGACCCTCATCAGATGCAAGGGTGTAATTCTGGGTATAATGCATTTTATATAAAACAGCTTTAAAAAAACAATGTTTACTACTAGATACTGCACATAGGCTAAGTTATTCTCTCTATATAGAATATGCAGATATATAACTTTTTAAAATATTTTTTAATCTTTATTTTTATTAGTACAGGTTTGCCATACATAATAACATTAATCTCAGGAATTTGATACATGTACATAAGATGAATTTTTAACTGCGTGTATTGAATGTCAGACTCAACTATTTGAAAACCATCAAGCATATAATTTCAAAATATGAGTGGGAAGAAGTTGGAGAAGACAGAAAAATCCATGTACTTACTCAGAGAAAAATCAACTAAAACACAGGTAGCTGGAAGAAAGGGAGGGACAAACATCATGATGCCCAAACCAATCTGAAATCAGAGACCAGTGGATCAAATTAAACACAACCCCGGATATGATAAAACAGTGCACCAGCCCACAGGGCTGCCAGTGAATCACCACACTGGAAAGTGCCCCAGAAACTGATGGGCTGAAAAGGAGTGGCTCACTCAAACCACACAGGCTAGATTTGGGAGAGAAGCCTCTGGTGTCTTTAGCCTCCTCTTCACAAAAGACACTGCTGCTGTCCTGGCAAACACAGAGCCAGGGCCTCCAACCTGCACCTTCTTTACTTTTTCTGTCATTTTCTTTAATGTTGGGACCTCTGCACAGTGGAAAACAGTGAATTGTTACCAAGGGCTTGAGAGAAAGACACCGAAGCAGGTGGGATTTTAGCAAGGGGAATTCAACCCCCTGAAGTGGAGATCCTAGTTCCAGCAGTGCAGGCCCCACCAAGCAGGTCAGGATAGGATAGAGAAGTGCCAGTGGGGGTGAAACAGGAGGCTGTGCAAAGACCACCTGACCCAGTGCAGCAAATATACCTGGGACTGAAAGCAGCCCTGGGCCACAGCAGTGGGGAAGATGCTTCAGTGGGCCAGAGAGGAACACCCAAAGCTGCTGGCTTAGACCAGATCAGCTCCCACAGGATCAAACTCTACCAGAGTGGGTGGGAATCACAGCCTGGTTCTGGGACACTACCCGCCTTGGACACTACCACAGGACTGTGGACTCCTGAGGAATTTTATTTTGTGGTTTTATTCAATTTTCTTTCTTTTTTTAATTTCCTCTTCCTGTCTTTTTTTCTGCCATTGTTTAGATTGTTCTAGTCATCCTGTTTCTTTGCTCACGTATTTGTCTTTAGTTTACTGTATTTTCATGTGAGTGGAAATTGTCGCTTGTGTTTCTGGTTCACACTGATATTCTTTTCCTTTATCCTTCACACTTTCTCTTCTCCCCCTTTCTCCAGTTACCCAAACCTTGGCTGATCATCTGCTGTCCACCAGTCTTGCCTCTACTACATTTCTTTTCACCTATCTCATAGTTTTCCCCCTATCCCTCTTTAATTTCCCCCACTAACAGACCCCACTAAGAGGAAATTCATTGCATACAAGCTCCTGGTTTATGCTGGATTGTGTTTTCTAACAGCAGATCTTGCTCCTGTGGATAAAGAGACCAAATTAATAGTTACCACTATTTGCCAGTTTCTCAGCTGTACTTGAGGATACTGATATTGCTAATTGTATTACATTAGCCAAGGTGTCCTACCTTTTGTAATCACTTGTTCTCTCCATATGACAACACTGAGATTGTCTGCAGCCATAACCACCACCATAGCCCAGTATCTAAGGACTGGGTGCTGAGCCAAATAAACACCAACTCTGATCCTTAATAAATTGGAAAGGTAGGAGCTTGGGAGTGACACGAAGCCCAGGAAACACAAGTGCCCAAAAGACTTCTCTGAGAACTATACATTTCCTTGAAAAGTATTGATACTAGTGATAAAGCAATCAGCCATAAAAATTCAGGAGACTCCACAGGAAAAAATATGAGAACACTGAAGCAAGTGAGGAAAACAGGTGTCCAGGCAGAACTAGAGAAGGCATTTTTAAATATAGCAAATAAATTAAAGATTGTGTGAAGAGGTTTCACTTTAAATACTACATTGTTTAATTCTGTCATCCTATGCATGTGAAAAATAAAATGACATGAGTTTTGGAAAATGCATCAAAATAGATATATGTATGCTCAAGATATATTATTTTATCCATTTCCTCTATCCTTACTTGCTGATCAAAACCCACACTATGATTTTAACAGGTACTCTGCATTCTTCTTGTATCATCCTCTGCTCACTTTAACCTCTGACTCTGCAGAGACTGTGGCAGGTGAGCAGATATGGACAACCGCACAATCTTCACAGAATTCCTCCTCATGGATGTCACAAGCTCCTGGGAGCTCCAGGTTCTGCAAGGTGTGCTGTTCTTAGTGATTTATCTGGGAGCACTAACAGGGAATCTTGTGACTATCACTGTCATCATAACAGACACACGTCTGCACTCTACCATGTACTTTTTTATAAGCAATGTGGCTCTCTTAGACCTGGGTAGCATCACAGCTCTTGTTCCTAAAACTGTAGTGAATTCCATGACAGGCAATAAGGCCATATCCTTGGCAGCATGTGCTGCACAGATTTTCCTATATGCACTGTTTGAAGCAGCAGAGATTGCCCTCCTGGTGGTCATGTCCTATGACCGCTATGTGGCCATTTGCCACCCTCTGCACTACGGGCTCATCATCACCCCAAGTCTGTGCTCCCAGGCCGCAGTTGGCTCCTGGGCCTCTGGTCTGGTATACTCTGCTCTCCACACAGGTGCCCTATTCAGGCTTCCGTTCACCAAGACCAATATGATCCAGCAATATTTCTGTGATATTCCTCAAATTCTAAGGATATCATCACCAGGTGTCCAGTTTTCTGAATTTGTAATCATTGCTTTAAGTGTTTGCTTTGTCTTTTTATGTTTTGCATTTATGTTTGTGTCATATGTTAATATATTTTCAACTGTGCTTAAGACTTGTTCAGGGGAAGCCCGTAACAAAGCAATATCCACCTGTACCCCACAGTTGGCCATTCTTTTTTTGTTTCTCATTTCTGGGTCAGTGGCTGTCTTAGGTCCCATTCCAAACAAACCATCCCTTAAGAATCTACTGATGGCCATGTTCTACATCATAGTGCCCCCATTTGTGAACCCCATCATCTACTGCCTACGGAACAGGGAGATCAATTCTGCTCTGCAAAGAATGTTCAACAGATTCTCTGAGTTGAATTCAAAGATTTTTACAACTAAAACTTAAATATCAAATCATCAGATGAAAACAGTTTAATTGATATTTGTTATTATTTCATACATTGAAATCTATGCCTGTGAATCATCTATTTTTAGTTGCTAATAGATTTTCTTGTTGTGTGCACCTGTTTTGGTGAAGTACAAAACTACGTCTTCATTTTCTTGCTGGGCTTATTGAACATGTTGTGTATTTTATCCCTAGTCCCTAAAACTGAAAGTTTGGTTTACATTGCAAAAATGTTTTGGATATGTTTTCGATGATTCTGGCCTAGAAACAAGAGAGGCACCATAAGGAATAGGGCATGAGTTATATGTTTCACCTTAACATATCCCTGTGCTGTCAAGAGAACTCCAGGTGCTGGATCTGACCAACCTGGAGAAGCTCACTGAATGGTCCTGTGAGAAGACCCTGCAGTCTGCACTGTGCTTTTTGCACTCACTCTTCCACTCAGGCTGGGATGAGTAACACAGTAATTAAAAGGGGACAACTAAGAACTAAGGACCCAGTGGGGCTTTGGAAAGTGAGACCCTCACCAACCACTTCTGCTCCATCTGCTAAAACCCTTTTGCTCGCTCAATGAAAATCAAGACACACAAATAAATGAGTTTTCAAAGAACTGCAATTTGGAAGTGTTTTGTTTCTGCCTGTAATCTGAATGAAAAGATGCAGGCCACCCTTAATCCATTCAAACTTGGTGAGCAATGAGAAAAATGAATCAGAGGGTAGCATGGAGACAGATGGAAGGATAGCCTCTCCTAGAATCTCCCTGGAGAACAGCAGACAAAGATTGCCCTGTGTGGTGAAACTTTTTCATCCAATATCACATAAAAATGGATTCACTCCAGATCAAAAGAGTTTTGTTGTTCTGATTTTCAATAGTTGACTCTGCACACTGGTGGCTAAAATACATATTGGTAAATTGAGCCTGAGAACTTAATCTCAAATTCTCCACCTGCTTCATCTTGAATAAACCTCAGCATGCAGGTGCTGCTGCACATTTAGACTCAGTCCACCACTGGAACAGTAGGTGAGTCTGTCTCCCTGCATCTCTGTGCTTATTGTTCCTTGCATAAGCTGGTGGTGGTTGACACCATGGACCTGCTGTCATCCAGAGCTCATATCCTGATGAGGTTCTAGATGGGGCTCACCCTCCTCCAAGGCCTGAGATATCTCAACTTTCAATGTTTTATGCCTGAGGAGGCTACATCTGTGAAAAATTAAAATTTGTGGGAATGTAAGACACAAAACTTGATTGATCTCTGTATCTGTTGTGAAATATTTGCTCTAATCAAGGCTACTAATGTAGGGATAGAGACCTGTGGGCAGGAAGAGATGACGTACCCCCTGCCCCGGCTTAAGGAGTTCAAATAGCTGGCAGAACAGGCTTAATCACCCTTGAAATTTGATAGTCTGCAGTTGCACCCTTTCACATTGTACCCTGCAAAGCTTGGTTTACTAAGATCAAAAGGAAAATGAACCTTGGCCCTAAAATGTAAAAGTTCCCCCAAAGACCCTTCCCTGTTGTCCCTAGCAAGGAGCTAAATTAATGATTAAACAATCAAGTAAGGGCTCCCTCAGGCTGAGGCAAGATAGAACTCCAACTACTAACAGCATCTTGAGACCCCCTTCAATGATGGCTCTCTTTTGGGCACCCCTGCCTGTCTGACAGAAGGCATCTGTACTCTTGCATGCTTGATGAATAAAATCCAACTTTGCTTCTACACTTTTGGTCTCTATATGATTCTTCCACATCCTTCTGCATCTTTGGGTGAGACAGGCCCAGGACTGTAGGGACTTTCCACTTGTCTCCACCCTCAAAATTTTGGGGGGCTCATCCGTGATCAAGGTAGAGACTGACAAAGAGCTTGAAGACATCACACTAGGTCAGTATACTCAGCCTAAATGACAGTGGGTGCAGTGGGACACTCTGTTTCTTGGCTTAGTCCTCAAAGTAACCCCCCAGCATGATCTAATATGGTGGAATACTCAAGGCTGGGCCCCTTTTCTAGGTGACAGGGGACCCCAGGTCTGGAGGAGTCATAGCTTGTTCCTGACCATTCTGGAAGGAATCCAGGTACTTGCTCACTACCACTTCATGGCCAGAGGGTCACTTAAGTGCTGACCAGCCTATGTCAATTTGTGGCTCTTCTAGCTCAGTAGTTAAGAAAGACCATGAGGTGATTGGGAGGATGGTTGAGGACTCCCCATATCAAAGTGATCACTCTGACCTGGAGCTCAGGGATCCAGATTCTTCAGACACATATCTGACCTCTATCTGTCTCCATCTGAGCACTCTCTCCTGGAGTGCTGTGGGTTCTCCAGTTAAGGCTGCCCCTTCTTCCCAGACCGATCTATGATCATCCCTTCCCAGGAATCTCTGTGCCAATGCAATCTAATTGGCATATAACAGGGCCCCTCAGATATTGGCTCCAACCCTCTTTTGAGTCCCAACTCCAATGCCATCTCTTTGGCCATGAGCTAACTTTCTTGTCCCCCTTGACTCAGACATTCCACCAGAGTGATGTGGCCGGGGGCCTCTAACCATACTCCAGTGTTTTGACATCCTATGGTCTCCCCTTCCTTTGCCCATGGCTCTCCCATCAAATCCTTACCAGTTCTGTCTCCAAGGACCAGGAACCAGTCCTAACCTAAGCAATTTGTCCCTTAAGGCCATATTCAACCCTTTAAAACTGAGGGCTTATTGGGAGCTCCATGCCTTTGAGGAATGGCAACATCAGAGAAATCTGGGATACAGAGGGAGCTATTGTGGGCCCAGAACAAGTCCCCTCATGGAGGAGGGGAAATCTGTCTGTTGCTATACCTTTAACTAGCCTGGGACCAAGATTCCTGGCATCCAGAACCCAGATGTGGTCTGGGGAGATTTTCGCCTTGGGTCCTCATCCAGAACCCCATCATTCCCACCTAGGCCTGTAAGAGGAGACAGAATGGTGTTCTTTCCAACCAGCTACAGGATAAGATTACTGAAAATGTATGTTGCCAGTTTTACTTAGAATGCCCAGTAGATCCAGCCCAATCTGTTTATCTTTCTTCTTCTTTGCTTCTGTTTCCCTTTCCCTCTTGAGGCTAACTGTAAGTTTCTTCCATTTTTTTCTCTCCTAGATGGGGGCTGAATCCTCTGTTATCCCTTCATATTTTCCTCTGGACTGTCTACTTAAGCATTGGAAAGACCAAGATCCAGAGAATTTAAGGAAAAGAAGACTCATTTTTTTCTGTACTGAGTCATGGGGCCAATATCCTTTGGGAGATGGAATTCAGTGGCCCAGTGGGGGAAACATAAACTATAATACCATCATACACCTAGATCTCTTTTGCAAGTGAGAGGGAAAATGGAGTGAGGTCCCATATGGCCAGCACTTCTTTGTCCTACAGGATCACATAGAATGGGTCTGGCAGTGTCACATGGAGCCCACTTTGCTCCTAAAGCAGACCTTTCTTTCACCCCAACCAGAAAAGTAAGCACTCTGGGAATGAACAAATCAGAAACCTGCACCTCCTTATAATGGAGAAGCTCCTGTACTCCCCTTGACATCTCCAGAGTGTCTCTATCTCTTTTGGGGAGGGACTAATCCATAGGTCATCTTCACCTATTCAGATTTGGGGGACATAAATAAGGACCTCAGCAATTTCACCAAGGATCCTGATACTTACATAAGGTCCTTTAACTGGGTCACCACCCTCTTTAACTTAAACTGGGAGGATGTCATATTTATCCTCAGGGAAACTCTTGGTGATGGAGATGTTGTGAGAGTTCTGGCTGCCGCAACTTGGGTGGCTAATTCCTATCATGAGCCCCATAGAGGGATGACGCTCAGAGGGGGAAGACATAAATATGCTCCCTTAGGAGATGAGGCCGTTCCTCATGCCAATCCCCTTTGGGACAGACCTGATGAAGATGGCATCAAAAAGGAGGCCCAATTACATTTTTTGTATTGCATCAAGAAGGGACTAAAGGGCACTAAACTTAAGTCCATCAATTATGGAAAATTGAGCCACAAATTTCAGAAAAAGAAAAAAGCCACAACATTTTTCTTCCAATTCCTCTGAGGTGTTATGATCAAGTTCACTCAGATCAATCTTGAGAGCCCAGAAGGAAAGTCCCTATTGCAGGATAAGTTAATAACCCTTCCTGCTGCTGCTATCTGCAGAAAACTTCAACTGCTGATGGCAGACCCAAAAAAGGAGTCCCCTGTGATCAGGGAAGCTATCAAAACCTTCTACAACAGGGATATCAAGGTTAAGCAAGAGAAGAGGGACAGACATAAACAACTGCTGGCAGAACTCAAGGAAGGAACATCTGCTGAAGCTGACTAGGGAGCCTACAGGTCCCCCGCCAGAATCTGTAGATTTTGCAGGTCTCAAGATCAGATAAAGTGAGACTGCCTTTTCTGGAAGGCCAAGATGTCCCCCAAACCCTCCCAACCTTGCTTCACATGTAGGGAAACCCACTGGGCTGATGAATGCCCTCTAAGAGTCCAAGGCCTCAAATGTCCCCAGTGAGTGTCCCCAGAGTCTTGCACTTTAGCCCCACTTACTCAAATACTCCCATCCAAAACCCAGCGGGGCACAGCCTTCGAGCTTTCTCTTGACACACCCACCAGCTTCTCTGTTCTGCCTGAGTTTTCTGAGCCTCTCTCCTCATGCTCAACCTTGGTTCAAGGAGTCTCAGGACAAACTGTCAAGAGGTTCTTTTCCAAACCTGTCTCTTGCTTTTGGGGAAACTTACAGTTCTCCCATTCTTTTTTGATCATGCCAGAAACTCACCCTCCCTTGTTGGGAAGGGACCTCCTTGCAAAAGCCAGAGCTCAACTTTTCCTATCCTTCGGCCTCAATATTCCCTGAGTATGTCCCCTGCAAGAGGTAGATATTGACCCCACCAACTGGACTGATGGTTGGACAATGGGAAGAAATGTACAAGGTACCCCAGTCACCATACACATGAAAGATCCTCTCCATTTCCTTCACCAGAAACAGTATCCACTTAAACCTGGGGTGAGGGAGGGGCTAAAGCCAATCATACAAAACCTCTTGCATTAGGGATTGCTACAGGAAATTGTAAGCCCATATAACAGTCCCATTCTTGGGGTCAAGAAGTGACCTAACACATGGAGATTAGTTCAGGACCTGAGGCTTGCAAATGAGGCTGTGATCCCATTGCATCCTGTGGTCCCCAATCCTAACACCCTGTTAGCTCAAATACCAGAAAATTCTAAATGGTTTTCAGTTCTGGATTTAAAGGATGCCTTCTTTTGCATTCAATTGGCTCAGGAAAGCCAAGGCTACTTTTCATTTTAAAATCCTGTGTCCAGAGTGGGAACATTAACATGGATTGTCCTCCCCAAGGGTTTAGAGACAGCCCCCAACTCTTTGGACTGGCTTTAGCCCAGGATTTGTTAGAATGGAAAAAAGAAAGTGTTACCTTGTTATAGTATGTGGATGACATGATGTTATGTGGGGAACTTCAGGAAGCAGTAAGAGGGTCTACAAATTCCCTTCTCAATTATCTAGCATCTAGTGGATACAAAGTATCCCATGAAAAGGGACAGATGTGCCAAGAACAAGTTACCTACTTCGGCTTCATGATTTCACGTGACAAAAGAGCACTAAGCATGGGCAGAATTGAGCCAAATTTGGCTTTCCCCCAGCCTCAACATATTAGGCAACTCTGAGGATTTGGGGGCATTACTAGCCTTTGCTGGATTTGTATATGCAATAAAGGCCCATCCATTATACCAACTTCTCCTGGGGCCACAAAATCCCCAAACCCATATCTTCATTTGGAATCTTGAGGCCAAGAAAGACTTCAAGAAGCTAAAAGAGGCCCTGACAGAGGCCCCAGCCCTTGGACTCCCAAATAAAGAAAAATATACACTCTTCCTGACTGAGAGACAGGGGGTGGCCATGGGAGTGTTAACCCAAACTCTGGGCCCAGACCTCAACCCATAGCATATCTGAGTAAAGAACTAGATCCTGTCACCAAGGGGTGGTCAAGATGCCTGAGAGCATTGGCAGTCACAGGAATCCTGGTTCCAGAGGCACACAGGCTCACCCAGGGAAGGAGAGTCTTTGTCAAGTCCCCTCCTGATTTTGGATGGCCCTTAAAGGGTCACCTTCACCCTTGGGTTTCTGACACCCAGATCCTCAAATATCAGGTGTTGCTGGTAGAGGCCCCTGATGTGACCCTAGAGACTTGCCAGGGTCTTCACCCTGCCACTTTCTTTTCTGATTCACAAGAGATAATCATGTTTGTGTTGAAGGTTTTTTTAAAGCCATCATGTCTTTATTCTTGCAGATATGAGTGATTTCCATAAAGAAAAGACAATAATTGAGTTTTCTTTTACATAGTCTCAACAATAGATTTCAATTTTTTTAGTATATGTGCTGCAGAAGAGAGCACAGATTTCAATTTTTTAAGACACTTTCATCATTCCACCACCATGCTCTCAATTTTGTTTCCTATTTTCACTTAATTTCTTCAAAAACATGAAGTCAATGAGAAAACACGCACCAAGCATAGCAGCTTTTATTTTCACATCAAGGTCCAAAGGGAACTGGATCCCAAAGTTGTTGGCATCTGTGAATGCCTCTCTCAAAAACCCAGGCAAGTACTTGGTAATCTTGCCAACTACAGATTCTTCATCAAGAGATTTAATCTTAAAATCAATATCTGTACAGCATCTGCATGCAACAAATGGACCAGTGATTTTTAGTACATCTTCTCTCCTCTCATTCTGAACAGCATACTTTGGCAGACATGGGTGCCACTTCTGAGTAATGTACCATATTGGAACACCAGGAGAAGCTTGGATTTCAATTTCTTATAGACAGCAGGGGAAACAACAGTCATCACACCTTAGTGGTCTCTCCATAGCTATGACTTCTCGGCTCAAATTATAAAGAATCCTCAAGGTAAAAGGCCTACATGTTCCACAGCAATTTTGAGTGCAGCAATCAGTATCTTCCACTGCAAAGTAAACCCTCTGTCCAATCCTATTCTTAATTTCAAATTTATTATTAGTTTCAAAGCCTGTTAAGACTTCCAGAGGTTCAACTTGCTGGTGAATCAGAATCTGATCTATCTCACTGAAATATTCCAGTCCAGGTGGACAGTTCAATTGAGCTGATGGTGCTGGCATCCATGATACCCCTGTGGGTCCACCTGGCTGATTGTTATATCCTGGTTCATTTTGTATAGGAAACATGGGTTGGAAAGCACCTAGTTGGGTGGTGGGACTGTGTAGTCAGTTGGGGAACCTGGATATGCACCCTCAGGCTTCAGATAGCCAGAATATCCCAGTCCTTGTGGTGTTGCTGGTGGAATAACAATACTAGTATTGACTGGTATACTCAGTTGGCAAATTTATTCCTGGATGTGGAATATCCATTTGCATGTCTGCTGCTGCCATGGTTCTTGTGCAGGAATCCACTCTTCTGTCAGTGGCTACACCTCAGAGGGACTGGTGCCAACACCAGAGGCTTAGGTTTTCATTTCCTGAAACACTCATGTACAACACAACTTTCTTTCCTGCCCCCACGGTGGGGCCTGGGGCCTCTGACGCCTTTTGCCATGGCCCAGCTGGTGATGGGAAAATGTTTTCAACACTAGGAGGAGATGCCATGCCTACCTTCCTGCTCCTTGAGAGGCCCAGAAACATTTGTCCTGTGGTTCAAGATGGATTTAGACATGTGTCTCCACCTGGACCTGTGTTGAAGTTTTGATCGAAACTCAACTACTGAGGCTAGGACTTTATGATCAGCCTCTCCAGGATCCTGAGATAGAACTATTTACAGGTGGAAGTTCTTTCATATCCAATGGAGAGAGGAAAGCAGGGTATGCTGGGGTAACTGCCTCTGAGGTTCTTGAGGCAGGCCACCTTCCAACTTTCCAGCTTCTCGGTGTAGACTGCCCCGAGGAGGTAATTTTGTCTGTGAGGTCACTTAATTTTCCAGCCCATTTAGACCTCACCCATATACCCACTCCTCAAAAACTCTTGGAAGCTAATATCAAAGGTTATTATTGGGACCTTATCCAATCAACCCTAGATATATCACCTTGTTCTAAGAACCTGACTTGCTTGATGGAACCCGCAACAGAAGTTCCTCTCATTCAGATTTTCAATCAGCACCACTGTTACTGATGGCAGACAATTAAATGCCAGGTATTTGGGGGAGAGGTTGGCTGGGTTAAATGCAGAGACATCGATCTCATACTTCCACAGGTCCAAATGTGCCAGACCACAGAAGACCTACATTTTACCAATTGGGTCAGACCATTAGAGGAGGAATAGGACCTTCGGACACAGTCTGTCTATCCAGTCACCACCCCTGACCACCTGATAGTCTACACTGACCTTCCTCGGGACAAAATAGAACCTAAGTACTGGAATTGGACAACGATGTCACTGCTGGAGGGTGGTCATGCACTTGCCACCCCTCCCTTTCCTTTTGAGATCCCTGTTATTAGTAGCCCTAATTCCCTGATGTGGGCCAGCACCTTATGCATAAGAGCACCCAATAACAAAGCCCATCTCATATGTGCTCCACCTAGTTACTTATTCTATGTACTCCTACCCCAGCCCAATTGAGCCATAGGACTCCAGTGCCTAGATCCTGGCACCTGTGTTGAGGCTTGGAGACATGTCAAACTGAGTCCCCATCCTGAAGGAATATTGGCTCTCAGACTTTAGTCAATTCTCTATGGCAAGGGGTTTGTCTTCCTGACAAAAGAGGGAACCCATAACCTTCATTGTCCTAGGAATAGCAGCGCTTGAGGCTGCCTTGGGGAGGAATTATCCATGGTGTACTTGTCAACACAGTCCAAATCAAAAACCTCATGGCTATGATGGCTAAGATTGCTGAGTCCATGGGAAGCAACTTCTGAGACCTTCAAAAGTCTCTGGACTCCCTGGCTGGGATGGTTCTGGAATGCAGACAGGCTCTTGACTGGATGCTTGCTAGTCAGGGAGGTGTATGTGTCATGCTAAACAGGTCTTGCTGTATGTACTTAAACAACTCCCGGAAGGTAGAAACCAGGACATCCATCATTTTGGACAGAGCCAAATGGCTCCATGATCAAGGAACAGTAGACCAACTCTCTTCCCCAGTTTTCACTCAGATCAAGGGTCTAATTCCAACCCTGAAGTCCTGGGTCTTACCCTTCATAATACCCTTCCTCCTCATTCTACTCATGTCTCTTTGGCCCATGTATAATTCATTGCATAACTCACTTTATTTCAGAATGCATCAGTGCTGTCAAGATGCAGAGGGTACTCCTGATGGAAGCTAAAATAGACTTGTCCTCCTTCTAGCAGTGACCCCTCAATTGACCTCCTAATGAGTGCCCCACCATGCTTCCTGTCAGTGCCCCCTTTCAGCAGGAAGTAGCTCCAATGGTCATTGCCCAATGTCCCATTAGCAGTTGGTAGGGTGCCTTATAGGGAGGACTGTAGGGATAGAGAACCATAGGCAGGCAGAGATGAGGGACACCCCCCGCCATGGAGTTCAAATAGCTGGCAGAACAGGCTTAACCACCTGTGAAAAGCTGACAGTCTGCAGCTGCACCTCTTCACACTGTACCCTGCAAAGGTTGGTTTGCTAAGATAAAAAGGAAAAAGGACCTTGGTCATAAAATGTAAAAGTCCCCTGAATAGACCCTTCCCTGTTGTCCCTAGCAAGGAGCTAAGTTCATCATTAACCAATCAGGTAGGGCCACCCTCAGCACAGAGGCAAGATAGACCCCCAACTACTAAAAAAGCAGCATCTTGATATCCCCTTGAATGGTGGCTCTGTTTTGGGTACCCCTGCCTGCCTCTCTAAGAGAAGGCAGCTGTACACTTGCATGCTTGGTGAATAAAATCCAACTTTGCTTCTACACTTTTGGTCTCTATCTGATTCGTCCACAAATTTCTGCATGGTCCAGGGAGTCAGGCCCAGGACTTTGGAGACTCTCCACCTGTCTCTGCCCATGACACTAACAAATTCACAGTTTTACCAAAATATATCTGCACCTAGATCATTTTCATACCTTTTCTCAAGGTAAAAATAGTCTGTAATTTAGATTTGGAAAACATTTTCAAAGCTATGATGTTAACATATCTGAATCTTTAAAAGTTTGGGAATGAATTTCTTTTGCCCTATCTCTATTTCTATATAAATGAATACGTAGACTTCCTCCACATATTTTCTTCTTTTTATTTAAAAGAACAAGTAGCTTGATTTCTAATTTTCAGGGGTAATTTATAAAATTATGTCAACCTAGTTTTTCATTTTGTCTTTCTCCCTAACTCCACAGTAATCTTTCTGCATGTGAATTTCCAATTAATCTCCCACTATGAGTTAAACTTTTTCAATTATGAAGTCAAGATTTTTCTGTTTGGAAAATTTTCACTTGTAGATGTTTTTAATTTGGTAATTTATTCATGAATTATAAAATAAAAATTGTATTTATTGTTGGACACAGCATGATATCTAAAGTTTTACAAAATGGAATGTTTCAATGAGGCCAATTATTCTGTTACAATTAGATTTACCACTTTTGGGTGTGAAACATTGAAAATATACTTTTGTTAGCGATTGAAAAATATTTGATATCTCGCTCTTATAGTCACTGTTCAGTACAACTGATGTGGAAAGCTTGACCTTTCTGTTTAATTAAATTTTTGTGCATTTTGATTAATATTTACACACTACCCATCAAACACCCATTGCCAGGATCTGGTAACATTCATTTTACACTATAGATATGAATTCAACTTTGTTAGGTTCCACATGTAAGTTCGATCATGGAGTATTTGTCTTTCTATGCTTCCCTTATACCAGAATGTTCTCCAGATGCAGCTATATTGGTGCAAATGAAACTGCTTTCCCCATTTTTAAGACTGTATGATATTCCACTGTGTGTGGGTTTCTTTATCTTCTTATCTGATGAGTGAACATAGGTTGGTGCTGTATGTTAGCTATGTGAACAATACTGCAATGAGGGGAAGAGAGCAGACATTCCTTCAGTACACTGAATTCATGTCCTTGGGATCATACCCAGGATGGGATTCCTACATCTTATACTAGCATTGATTTTTGGAGGAACTTCCATGCTGTTTTCCATGATGGCTTGTGCTAACATGCAAACCCAAAAAAGGGCACCAAATGGTAATATTATTCTACACCCTCTCACACACAGTCACCTTTCATCTTTTAGGCAATAGTCATTGGAGCAATTGTGAGGTAATGTCTCCTTGTAGTTTCAATTTACATTACTGCAGACTAATGATGATTAACAGTTTCTCATGCGTCCATTGACCCCTTTATGTGTTCCTTTGAGAAATGCCAATATAGGTATTGTTCCTATTCTTTTACTGGATTATTTCTTTGCTTCACATTGAGTAGTTTCAGTTCTTTATATATCTTAGATATTAGTCACATTTCAGTGCATTGCTTGCAAACATTTTCTTCCAATCTGTGAGATGTCTCTTACTCTATTAAATTTCTCTTCTTTCCTATGAAAGACTTTTAGATTAATGCAATCTCATCTGAAACATTTTTTGTTCATTTTATTTGCTTTTCTTGGCTCTACTTTTACAGTCATACCTAGGATATTTCAGCCCATTTGAACATTGGAAAAAAGTTCCCGTATGGTTTTTTCTGGGAGTTACACAGCATAAAATCTAAAGTGAAGATCTTAAATTGATTTTTGTATGTGTGATTAGATAAGGGTCCTGTCTCTTTCTTCTACTTGGGAATATAAACTTTTCCAATATCATATCTTGAAGAAATTTTCCTTTCTGTTTGTCACTTTGTTAAAGATCAATAGCAAGGTAAGTGAAAAAAAAAAAATGCCTGTGTCCCCATACATCTTAATCACAGAATCTGGTACTTACTGCACTTTGATTCTCTCCCAAAGTAAAAAGTATTATAAAAGAGAAATGTTTTATGAGGACTCCAGAATTCTATCACAACAGAGCAACTGAAAACACTCACAAACATCTACTTTATGAACTCCTACAAAAATTGCAATAAGAATGGGAGGAGTGTGTATATATGGAGGGAAGCACTTTGAAAAGGATTAATAGCAATTAGTATTTTATTGTATTTTTGTGGTACGTAAATACTCACTGTGTATATGATCATACCTCGTAATGTTTGACAGTATGTGGAGAAGTTTGAACTCTTGTACTTGGTTGGTGAGAATATCAGGAAGTATAAAAATATGTGAAACAAGTGAACTCCCTCATAAATTAATACAAAATTCCTTTAGGATTCTGCAATCCTACTGCTGGGTGTTACACCCAGTGAGACAGAACCAACCAGAGACCGATATTTAATCCACACAGGAGTTTATTACTGGCCAGGGCCAGAGCCAAGCATCAGACTGGAGCCTCAAGTGGGGGGAGATTAACATATTTTATACACCTTTGAGGACAGTAGTTTCTAGGCCCCCCCATATGGGATAGAACTAGTAAAGCAAGCAAAAGGTACAGAAGCAGAACTTTCTGCTGTTAGAACATTTGTAAAACAATAGTTGATTAATTGTTGTTTCTAAGAGACTCTAAGGGGAGGAGGTTTCTAAGCTTCCTCCTTTTGAGTTCATCTAAAGGGCAAGCAGGTGGGTCTTTCAGCAGCAATATGGAATCTGTCTCGCTAACTAGGGTCCTCCACTGGTTATAGATTTAAAAGAAGGAAAGAAGTGTTTTGTGAGCATGCACTCTTTTCTGTGAGCACAATGGCTAAGTAGACAAAAACAAAAGGCAACAAAGTATGAAGGTTGCGTACAAGATAGTTGAGACACCAATGAAGAGCGAGTATCCAGCTCATAAGAATACCTGAAGGGGAAGAAGAAAAGGGTAAGGGCACAGAAAACATATTGATTAAATGAGAGCGCAAAAGTTCTCTAATCTTGGCAAAGTAATGGAGGAGTTGGTACTGCTGGCCCATAGACATGACTACAGAGGATCTGCACCATGACATGTTATAGAAAAAGTCTTGAAAGTGTAAAACTAATAAATGTTTGGAAATATATAAAAAAGAAAAGATGATGACATGGTTATGGGCAGCCCTATTTGCCCAACTATAAGCACACTAGCAGGAACCTTATTGTGCAGGGGACCAGAGGATGTTGTATTTCAACTTCTGAAACAAAAACAATTGTCAGCCAAGATTACTACATCTGAGAACATGTTCCTTCCACATCAAAGGAGAAATAAAGACTATCCATGATAAGCAAATGAAATAAATTGATGTTTACCAAGTCCATGCTCAATGAATCCTAAACCTAAATTGAAAGATTTAGGTCCCACTGTCCCACTGGGACAGCCTGAGAAAGTATAAATCTCCCTGGAAGAATAGATATACAAAAGAGAAGTAGAAAGAAGTTGAACCTCATAAATGTAGTAGTCTTGTCTCTAGGCACATGTGTTATTGCTGTGAAGTCCACTAAGGAAGGTGCCTGTCTCCAGGTATCTAAGAGTTTTCCCTAACATTACTCTCATTTTGTCAATTATTGCTGGTGAATGTACTGTTGATGAAAATATCTAAATCCAAAGTTCCTATTGCTGTGAAAGGAATGTGGAAATGGACCACTTTCCTTTCTTATGATGACACACAGAAGTATGTACGCATTACTAGTATCTCATTAACCTGAAATGCATATTCTTGTTCCATCTGAATACAAGGAGAAGGGAAATTGTATCCAACAGACTGAATGGCATATTTGTTGGTGATATTTAGATGAGGAGTGCTATCTGCACCCTGTGAATCCTATCCCAAAAATAAGAGAAAGAAGAAAGTAAATATTAATGATAAATTATCAATTAAAAAATAAACAAAAATTCAAAGCTAACATAGTTTGGGATTGTTGTAGGAGCAAGCCTCTGAGTTTATCCCCAAACAGGGAGTCAAGGAGAACAAAATACAATGACACAAATATAATTTGGAAGAAGAGGTCCAGGGAACTCCTGGCTCCACTGGACAAGGAGGATGAACTGATAATGTTCCTCACTTTATTAGTTTCTCACAAAGAAGCAAGCAAACATATGGTCCAGGGCTCAAGGAAAGTTCACCAGGGTCTCCTATGTAGTGGACTATACCCAAATGTGCTTCTTCTAATGAGTCTACAGGTGAAGTTGTTTCTGTCCTTGAAACTGATTGAAGCTGGCATGAGATCATGGACAGTTCAGCCCAGACTCTGGTCTCACACCTAGTTTCCCACAGAATGTGTTCCAGGCCATCTTCAAATATTTGACACTGATTATCAATACATACAGTTTAAAATATTTAATTTTAAACAGTATTTATGACTATTCACACACAATGAGAACTCATAATATGCTCAGAGTCTAAGGGTAATCATCACTTTTATGAAAGCCATTTCAGATAAAAAGGAAGGTGCTCAGAATCACATTGCATTTTATGGTGGCCTGATAACACTTTCACAAGTGGGGTACTGGCTTTTGGAACTGCTCTCAGGATCCTTCTCAAGGGCCCTCCATGTGCTGACCCCTCCTGCTCCTGGTGGGTGTGGTAAAGCTGCAGGTTGAGTGTGCTGTGGAGTGCTCACACACATGTATCCCAGAAGGCAGTGTGTATCCCATGTGGGCAGCATGGTCACCAGTTTGGGCATGAGAGGTGGTGGAGATTTAGGAGGTGGAGCCAGCAGGACCTGGGGGCACAGTAGGCAAATGCAACCCCTTTCTCTTCATTCATTCTGTGGCAGTGTGTAGGTTTTTCTCATCAACAATAAAAATACTCCTTTCCAATGATATCAGATGAGGAAGGAGAATGAGTAGTTTAATTATACATTAATGTAATTGCTGGGATTCTACATTTATTCCATAGCAAAAAACAACCTATCATTCCTTAAAGAATAATTGAAGTATGAAAACTGAATACCTGTTAGTGAATTTCTTATGTTCTGATTCAAATTTTGGGTCATAAATGATTCTGTAACAACACCTATTGGTCCTCTGAGAAATACCAACTCACAGAGAGATTGGACCTTCTCATCATAGCACTCAGACTATACAATGGCAATATTCTATCATTTACTATAACAAATAAATTAATCTTATAATCAAATGTGAATGTGGGATATTATTGACAATCCAGTGATGTATGAAACATTTTTCAGTGCTTCCATTTTTAATATAGTGCCACACATATAATTTAGTTCTTATAAATTGTATTGGAAATTTATTTATTCTAAATGGTGTGGTCAGAAATCATGACCAATTAGAAGCTGGAGGAAATGTGGTCTCCTTGGAGTTGGGATCACTAGATCCCCAGAGCTCCTCAGAACTGTGGCCGCCACAAATCCTTGGTGAAGACTCAGCAGCCTCACAGGCATTTCAGAAGCAGGGCTGCACTCAGATTCCACACTGGAGTCTCACTGAGAAGTCAGTTTGCATTTTACTCACTGAAGAAAGAAGCAGGATCAAGGATCTCATCAAGGCTCTTAACATTGGGTAAACACAATATTCATTAGTGAACTTAGACTCATTACTTCACTGCTCAAGTAATTTTTTTTTTTTTTTTTTTTGGTACCAGGGATAGAACTTGGGTCCTTGCGCTTACGCAGCAGGTGACAAAACCACTGAGCTAACTCCCCAGTCTCAAGTAATTTTTAATTAATTAAGTTTCATGGTACATTTTAGGTATATATACGGATCACATTCATCATCGGGAATTTCTCCTTGTGCACGGTATATCTTGATTCTTTTATCCCTTTTCCCTAACCTTCCTTCAACCCCTCTTCCTCTCATTTACAATAGCTTTGTTTACATTGTTTTCCACCTTTTCTCCTTGTTTACTTTTCCCTCTTCATCCAGTTCCCCTTCCCATTGGAATATTTTCTTCCTATTTCACAATATCTATTTTACATTTTGGTCCTTGTTTACACTTTCAGATATTTGTAGATATTAATTTATATATTTCTATTAACATTGCTAATGAACCCATGGCATACAAGCACCTGTGAAATACTTTAAATTCTTAAGCCCATGTAACTATTTGAAACCCATATGATGTATGTTTGCTTCCATAATAGACAGATTGCTCCAGATTTTAATTTGTTTCAGGCAATTAGTTCCTAGATGCTCTTCAAAGATGTATGTTTCACATACTCTGTGGGTCAGGACAGAAGGGAGATATCACAATGGTTGGAAATCACCTGAGTAGTGAACAACAGTGTATCTAAATCACCTCTTGACATTGATTTAAAAGAGCAACTATGAAATCTACAAGGAGATAAAATGGACAGGCATTTCATACAAACCAAAGCACATAGGAAAAATATAGTCTTTAAGTTAACAAAACAAGACTGTTGCACTATCTTGTATGGTTGTTATTAATGGAAATTTATGATAATACCAAAATATGATCAGATATTAAAATAATGCTGATCCTTGCATATATTATTATACATGACCCATTTAATTATACATGGGAAATTAGCAGTTGGAATCATGTTGTTGTCTACATTTTAAATCTTAAGGCAAATAATTTCAAAATATGAGTGGGAAGAAGTTGGAGAAGACAGAAAAATCCATGGATTTCCTCTTAAGCACTGGATACTGATGATGGTGAAGATTAAAAATGTAAGATGAATTCAGCATTTATTACACAGAATAAGAAGAGATGGAGATGAGAAGCAGATATTTATGCCCATCTCTGCTATTTTAGCAATTTTAAAATAAGCATGATTTGGCTTGCTTCAGTGACTTACAGGATGTGAGTAGTACCAGTTTAAGCAGTCAATGTTGTTAATAGTAACATTCTGTGCACAAATGATTTTCTCCTCATTTAGCAAAGTAAGGCTAAGAGAAGAAACCACATGTAATTCAAAGGATGATCAGAGAAAGCCATTCATATAAAATACATTTTAAAAGACTGGAGACCCAAATAAAGGTACAAAATAATTATTGTGCACATAAAAGCCAGAAATATTGTCAATGATTTGTAACTAAATTAACTACATGTAAAATGTCAACAAACACATATATGCTAATATTTTCTTTACTGTAATGTATCAATTTTGTTTTTCACCAATAAAAATTTTAAAATATTTAGATGGATTTTTATGTAACTAAATTTAGTGCTAAAGTGATCTGTAAGCCGATTATTTATGATTTTGAATGCTTTAACATGAGTACAGATAAATTCTAACAATGTTTGTAGAAGAAAATTTTAGCACAAGCCATGAAAGCAATTGGAGGTCTTCAGGGAGCATCTGCAACCATCAGAGACTACACTCCATGCCTAGCAGAACAGTGCATTTTGGAGGTCTTCAAGCAGTTATTTTTGTTTGTTCTAATATAAAATACACTGATAAGGAGGTACAAGAAGGGAATTGGCCATATACTGCCAATAGGAAAAGAGAAATTTTACTTCCTACACAAAATAATACCTTGCACAGATGATGGTTAAAGAGATGATGTGCTAACACACAGGTTTGGAAGAGCTCTTAAAGTGAGAGAATGGGGAGGCCTCACTGGCCTGGTGTCCTTTAGATCAAAGTCATTGTCAAAGGCTGCTCAAGTTCGTGCATGGGATCTGTCAGGGAAAACTGAGCAGAGCATCAGCCACAAAATGACTGCATCACAATCATTATCCCATGCAGGACCTAGAGAATGAGGAGCAGTTGGGATTCCGAAACCCAGTGCCATTACAGAAGCTCTCAGAGACAATGTCCTGGAGAGCCACAGAAAACTGAAGCAGAGTCTAAGTCAACAAGGCTGAGAGGGCAAGGAGCCACGCTGGACCTACTCAGAGAAAAATCAACTAAAACACAGGTAACTGGAAGAAAGGGAGGGACAAACATCATGATGCCCAAACCAACCTGAAATAAGAGACCAGTAGATCAAATCAAACACAGCCCCAGGCTTCATAAACCAGTGCACCAGCCCACAGGGCTGCCAGGGAATCCCCACACTGGGAAGTGCCCTGGAAACTGATGGGCTGAAAAGGAGCAGCTCACTCAAGCCACACAGGCTAGATTTGGGAGAGAAGTCTCTGGTCTCTTTAGCCTCCTCCTCACAAAAGACATAGCTGCCAGGGCCTCCAGCCTGCACCCTTCTCTTGTTTCTTTCTCTGTCATGTACTTCAAAGTTGGGACTGCACCACAGTTGAAAAATTTGGGTTGTGACCAACAGCTTGAGAGGAAGACACAGAAGCATGTGTGATTTTAGCAAGGGCAATTAATCCCCTAGAGAGGAGATCCCAGTTTGAGCAGCACACCCCCCACTAAGCGGGTCTGGACAGGATAGAGAAGTAGTGCCAGTA
This sequence comes from Heterocephalus glaber, assembly GCF_053883595.1. Taxonomy (NCBI): domain Eukaryota; kingdom Metazoa; phylum Chordata; class Mammalia; order Rodentia; family Bathyergidae; genus Heterocephalus; species Heterocephalus glaber. The sequence continues at coordinate 165,783 of NW_028258504.1, read as the reverse complement.
GGGATGCATCAGGAGGTTATGCAAAGACCACATGACCCAGTACAGCAAACTGTACCTGGGACTGAGAGCTGCCCTGAGTGCCACAGCAAGGGGGAGGCTTGGGTGGGCCAGAGAGGGACACCCAAAGCTGCTGGGTTCTACCAGCCCAGCCCCCACAAGATCAAACTCTACCAGAGTGTGTGGGAATCACAGCCCACTTCTGGGACACTACCTGCCTTGGACACTACTACAGGACTGTGGACTCCTGAGGAAATTTAATTTATGGTTTTATTTAATTTTCTCCTTGTTGGTTTTGTTTCTTCTTTCTGTCTTTTTAAAGTTTCTACCATTATCTTTAACTTTCCTACCCATCCTCTTTCATTCCTCTACTATCTCTTTTGAGGTTATGGTATATTCATGTGAGTGAAAATCCTTCCTTGTCTTTCTGGTTCATGCTGATAGTCTTTTGCTTTATCCTTAACACTTTCTGTCCTACTATCTTATCCAATTTCCCAAACCTTGGCTGATCATCTGCTGTCCTCCAGTCTTGTCTTTACTACATCTTTCTTCATCTATCCCCCATATTATTTGCCTTAAGATTTAAAATGTAGACAACAACATGATTCCAACTGCTAATTTCCCATGTATAATTAAATGGGTCATGTATAATAATATATGCAAGGATCAGCATTATTTTAATATCTGATCATATTTTGGTATTATCATAAATTTCCATTAATAACAACCATACAAGATAGTGCAACAGTCTTGTTTTGTTAACTTAAAGACTATATTTTTCCTATGTGCTTTGGTTTGTATGAAATGCCTGTCCATTTTATCTCCTTGTAGATTTCATAGTTGCTCTTTTAAATCAATGTCAAGAGGTGATTTAGATACACTGTTGTTCACTACTCAGGTGATTTCCAACCATTGTGATATCTCCCTTCTGTCCTGACCCACAGAGTATGTGAAACATACATCTTTGAAGAGCATCTAGGAACTAATTGCCTGAAACAAATTAAAATCTGGAGCAATCTGTCTATTATGGAAGCAAACATACATCATATGGGTTTCAAATAGTTACATGGGCTTAAGAATTTAAAGTATTTCACAGGTGCTTGTATGCCATGGGTTCATTAGCAATGTTAATAGAAATATATAAATTAATATCTACAAATATCTGAAAGTGTAAACAAGGACCAAAATGTAAAATAGATATTGTGAAATAGGAAGAAAATATTCCAATGGGAAGGGGAACTGGATGAAGAGGGAAAAGTAAACAAGGAGAAAAGGTGGAAAACAATGTAAACAAAGCTATTGTAAATGAGAGGAAGAGGGGTTGAAGGAAGGTTAGGGAAAAGGGATAAAAGAATCAAGATATACCGTGCACAAGGAGAAATTCCCGATGATGAATGTGATCCGTATATATACCTAAAATGTACCATGAAACTTAATTAATTAAAAATTACTTGAGACTGGGGAGTTAGCTCAGTGGTTTTGTCACCTGCTGCGTAAGCGCAAGGACCCAAGTTCTATCCCTGGTACCAAAAAAAAAAAAAAAAAAAATTACTTGAGCAGTGAAGTAATGAGTCTAAGTTCACTAATGAATATTGTGTTTACCCAATGTTAAGAGCCTTGATGAGATCCTTGATCCTGCTTCTTTCTTCAGTGAGTAAAATGCAAACTGACTTCTCAGTGAGACTCCAGTGTGGAATCTGAGTGCAGCCCTGCTTCTGAAATGCCTGTGAGGCTGCTGAGTCTTCACCAAGGATTTGTGGCGGCCACAGTTCTGAGGAGCTCTGGGGATCTAGTGATCCCAACTCCAAGGAGACCACATTTCCTCCAGCTTCTAATTGGTCATGATTTCTGACCACACCATTTAGAATAAATAAATTTCCAATACAATTTATAAGAACTAAATTATATGTGTGGCACTATATTAAAAATGGAAGCACTGAAAAATGTTTCATACATCACTGGATTGTCAATAATATCCCACATTCACATTTGATTATAAGATTAATTTATTTGTTATAGTAAATGATAGAATATTGCCATTGTATAGTCTGAGTGCTATGATGAGAAGGTCCAATCTCTCTGTGAGTTGGTATTTCTCAGAGGACCAATAGGTGTTGTTACAGAATCATTTATGACCCAAAATTTGAATCAGAACATAAGAAATTCACTAACAGGTATTCAGTTTTCATACTTCAATTATTCTTTAAGGAATGATAGGTTGTTTTTTGCTATGGAATAAATGTAGAATCCCAGCAATTACATTAATGTATAATTAAACTACTCATTCTCCTTCCTCATCTGATATCATTGGAAAGGAGTATTTTTATTGTTGATGAGAAAAACCTACACACTGCCACAGAATGAATGAAGAGAAAGGGGTTGCATTTGCCTACTGTGCCCCCAGGTCCTGCTGGCTCCACCTCCTAAATCTCCACCACCTCTCATGCCCAAACTGGTGACCATGCTGCCCACATGGGATACACACTGCCTTCTGGGATACATGTGTGTGAGCACTCCACAGCACACTCAACCTGCAGCTTTACCACACCCACCAGGAGCAGGAGGGGTCAGCACATGGAGGGCCCTTGAGAAGGATCCTGAGAGCAGTTCCAAAAGCCAGTACCCCACTTGTGAAAGTGTTATCAGGCCACCATAAAATGCAATGTGATTCTGAGCACCTTCCTTTTTATCTGAAATGGCTTTCATAAAAGTGATGATTACCCTTAGACTCTGAGCATATTATGAGTTCTCATTGTGTGTGAATAGTCATAAATACTGTTTAAAATTAAATATTTTAAACTGTATGTATTGATAATCAGTGTCAAATATTTGAAGATGGCCTGGAACACATTCTGTGGGAAACTAGGTGTGAGACCAGAGTCTGGGCTGAACTGTCCATGATCTCATGCCAGCTTCAATCAGTTTCAAGGACAGAAACAACTTCACCTGTAGACTCATTAGAAGAAGCACATTTGGGTATAGTCCACTACATAGGAGACCCTGGTGAACTTTCCTTGAGCCCTGGACCATATGTTTGCTTGCTTCTTTGTGAGAAACTAATAAAGTGAGGAACATTATCAGTTCATCCTCCTTGTCCAGTGGAGCCAGGAGTTCCCTGGACCTCTTCTTCCAAATTATATTTGTGTCATTGTATTTTGTTCTCCTTGACTCCCTGTTTGGGGATAAACTCAGAGGCTTGCTCCTACAACAATCCCAAACTATGTTAGCTTTGAATTTTTGTTTATTTTTTAATTGATAATTTATCATTAATATTTACTTTCTTCTTTCTCTTATTTTTGGGATAGGATTCACAGGGTGCAGATAGCACTCCTCATCTAAATATCACCAACAAATATGCCATTCAGTCTGTTGGATACAATTTCCCTTCTCCTTGTATTCAGATGGAACAAGAATATGCATTTCAGGTTAATGAGATACTAGTAATGCGTACATACTTCTGTGTGTCATCATAAGAAAGGAAAGTGGTCCATTTCCACATTCCTTTCACAGCAATAGGAACTTTGGATTTAGATATTTTCATCAACAGTACATTCACCAGCAATAATTGACAAAATGAGAGTAATGTTAGGGAAAACTCTTAGATACCTGGAGACAGGCACCTTCCTTAGTGGACTTCACAGCAATAACACATGTGCCTAGAGACAAGACTACTACATTTATGAGGTTCAACTTCTTTCTACTTCTCTTTTGTATATCTATTCTTCCAGGGAGATTTATACTTTCTCAGGCTGTCCCAGTGGGACAGTGGGACCTAAATCTTTCAATTTAGGTTTAGGATTCATTGAGCATGGACTTGGTAAACATCAATTTATTTCATTTGCTTATCATGGATAGTCTTTATTTCTCCTTTGATGTGGAAGGAACATGTTCTCAGATGTAGTAATCTTGGCTGACAATTGTTTTTGTTTCAGAAGTTGAAATACAACATCCTCTGGTCCCCTGCACAATAAGGTTCCTGCTAGTGTGCTTATAGTTGGGCAAATAGGGCTGCCCATAACCATGTCATCATCTTTTCTTTTTTATATATTTCCAAACATTTATTAGTTTTACACTTTCAAGACTTTTTCTATAACATGTCATGGTGCAGATCCTCTGTAGTCATGTCTATGGGCCAGCAGTACCAACTCCTCCATTACTTTGCCAAGATTAGAGAACTTTTGCGCTCTCATTTAATCAATATGTTTTCTGTGCCCTTACCCTTTTCTTCTTCCCCTTCAGGTATTCTTATGAGCTGGATACTCGCTCTTCATTGGTGTCTCAACTATCTTGTACGCAACCTTCATACTTTGTTGCCTTTTGTTTTTGTCTACTTAGCCATTGTGCTCACAGAAAAGAGTGCATGCTCACAAAACACTTCTTTCCTTCTTTTAAATCTATAACCAGTGGAGGACCCTAGTTAGCGAGACAGATTCCATATTGCTGCTGAAAGACCCACCTGCTTGCCCTTTAGATGAACTCAAAAGGAGGAAGCTTAGAAACCTCCTCCCCTTAGAGTCTCTTAGAAACAACAATTAATCAACTATTGTTTTACAAATGTTCTAACAGCAGAAAGTTCTGCTTCTGTACCTTTTGCTTGCTTTACTAGTTCTATCCCATATGGGGGGGCCTAGAAACTACTGTCCTCAAAGGTGTATAAAATATGTTAATCTCCCCCCACTTGAGGCTCCAGTCTGATGCTTGGCTCTGGCCCTGGCCAGTAATAAACTCCTGTGTGGATTAAATATCGGTCTCTGGTTGGTTCTGTCTCACTGGGTGTAACACCCAGCAGTAGGATTGCAGAATCCTAAAGGAATTTTGTATTAATTTATGAGGGAGTTCACTTGTTTCACATATTTTTATACTTCCTGATATTCTCACCAACCAAGTACAAGAGTTCAAACTTCTCCACATACTGTCAAACATTACGAGGTATGATCATATACACAGTGAGTATTTACGTACCACAAAAATACAATAAAATACTAATTGCTATTAATCCTTTTCAAAGTGCTTCCCTCCATATATACACACTCCTCCCATTCTTATTGCAATTTTTGTAGGAGTTCATAAAGTAGATGTTTGTGAGTGTTTTCAGTTGCTCTGTTGTGATAGAATTCTGGAGTCCTCATAAAACATTTCTCTTTTATAATACTTTTTACTTTGGGAGAGAATCAAAGTGCAGTAAGTACCAGATTCTGTGATTAAGATGTATGGGGACACAGGCATTTTTTTTTTTTTCACTTACCTTGCTATTGATCTTTAACAAAGTGACAAACAGAAAGGAAAATTTCTTCAAGATATGATATTGGAAAAGTTTATATTCCCAAGTAGAAGAAAGAGACAGGACCCTTATCTAATCACACATACAAAAATCAATTTAAGATCTTCACTTTAGATTTTATGCTGTGTAACTCCCAGAAAAAACCATACGGGAACTTTTTTCCAATGTTCAAATGGGCTGAAATATCCTAGGTATGACTGTAAAAGTAGAGCCAAGAAAAGCAAATAAAATGAACAAAAAATGTTTCAGATGAGATTGCATTAATCTAAAAGTCTTTCATAGGAAAGAAGAGAAATTTAATAGAGTAAGAGACATCTCACAGATTGGAAGAAAATGTTTGCAAGCAATGCACTGAAATGTGACTAATATCTAAGATATATAAAGAACTGAAACTACTCAATGTGAAGCAAAGAAATAATCCAGTAAAAGAATAGGAACAATACCTATATTGGCATTTCTCAAAGGAACACATAAAGGGGTCAATGGACGCATGAGAAACTGTTAATCATCATTAGTCTGCAGTAATGTAAATTGAAACTACAAGGAGACATTACCTCACAATTGCTCCAATGACTATTGCCTAAAAGATGAAAGGTGACTGTGTGTGAGAGGGTGTAGAATAATATTACCATTTGGTGCCCTTTTTTGGGTTTGCATGTTAGCACAAGCCATCATGGAAAACAGCATGGAAGTTCCTCCAAAAATCAATGCTAGTATAAGATGTAGGAATCCCATCCTGGGTATGATCCCAAGGACATGAATTCAGTGTACTGAAGGAATGTCTGCTCTCTTCCCCTCATTGCAGTATTGTTCACATAGCTAACATACAGCACCAACCTATGTTCACTCATCAGATAAGAAGATAAAGAAACCCACACACAGTGGAATATCATACAGTCTTAAAAATGGGGAAAGCAGTTTCATTTGCACCAATATAGCTGCATCTGGAGAACATTCTGGTATAAGGGAAGCATAGAAAGACAAATACTCCATGATCGAACTTACATGTGGAACCTAACAAAGTTGAATTCATATCTATAGTGTAAAATGAATGTTACCAGATCCTGGCAATGGGTGTTTGATGGGTAGTGTGTAAATATTAATCAAAATGCACAAAAATTTAATTAAACAGAAAGGTCAAGCTTTCCACATCAGTTGTACTGAACAGTGACTATAAGAGCGAGATATCAAATATTTTTCAATCGCTAACAAAAGTATATTTTCAATGTTTCACACCCAAAAGTGGTAAATCTAATTGTAACAGAATAATTGGCCTCATTGAAACATTCCATTTTGTAAAACTTTAGATATCATGCTGTGTCCAACAATAAATACAATTTTTATTTTATAATTCATGAATAAATTACCAAATTAAAAACATCTACAAGTGAAAATTTTCCAAACAGAAAAATCTTGACTTCATAATTGAAAAAGTTTAACTCATAGTGGGAGATTAATTGGAAATTCACATGCAGAAAGATTACTGTGGAGTTAGGGAGAAAGACAAAATGAAAAACTAGGTTGACATAATTTTATAAATTACCCCTGAAAATTAGAAATCAAGCTACTTGTTCTTTTAAATAAAAAGAAGAAAATATGTGGAGGAAGTCTACGTATTCATTTATATAGAAATAGAGATAGGGCAAAAGAAATTCATTCCCAAACTTTTAAAGATTCAGATATGTTAACATCATAGCTTTGAAAATGTTTTCCAAATCTAAATTACAGACTATTTTTACCTTGAGAAAAGGTATGAAAATGATCTAGGTGCAGATATATTTTGGTAAAACTGTGAATTTGTTAGTGTCATGGGCAGAGACAGGTGGAGAGTCTCCAAAGTCCTGGGCCTGACTCCCTGGACCATGCAGAAATTTGTGGACGAATCAGATAGAGACCAAAAGTGTAGAAGCAAAGTTGGATTTTATTCACCAAGCATGCAAGTGTACAGCTGCCTTCTCTTAGAGAGGCAGGCAGGGGTACCCAAAACAGAGCCACCATTCAAGGGGATATCAAGATGCTGCTTTTTTAGTAGTTGGGGGTCTATCTTGCCTCTGTGCTGAGGGTGGCCCTACCTGATTGGTTAATGATGAACTTAGCTCCTTGCTAGGGACAACAGGGAAGGGTCTATTCAGGGGACTTTTACATTTTATGACCAAGGTCCTTTTTCCTTTTTATCTTAGCAAACCAACCTTTGCAGGGTACAGTGTGAAGAGGTGCAGCTGCAGACTGTCAGCTTTTCACAGGTGGTTAAGCCTGTTCTGCCAGCTATTTGAACTCCATGGCGGGGGGTGTCCCTCATCTCTGCCTGCCTATGGTTCTCTATCCCTACAGTCCTCCCTATAAGGCACCCTACCAACTGCTAATGGGACATTGGGCAATGACCATTGGAGCTACTTCCTGCTGAAAGGGGGCACTGACAGGAAGCATGGTGGGGCACTCATTAGGAGGTCAATTGAGGGGTCACTGCTAGAAGGAGGACAAGTCTATTTTAGCTTCCATCAGGAGTACCCTCTGCATCTTGACAGCACTGATGCATTCTGAAATAAAGTGAGTTATGCAATGAATTATACATGGGCCAAAGAGACATGAGTAGAATGAGGAGGAAGGGTATTATGAAGGGTAAGACCCAGGACTTCAGGGTTGGAATTAGACCCTTGATCTGAGTGAAAACTGGGGAAGAGAGTTGGTCTACTGTTCCTTGATCATGGAGCCATTTGGCTCTGTCCAAAATGATGGATGTCCTGGTTTCTACCTTCCGGGAGTTGTTTAAGTACATACAGCAAGACCTGTTTAGCATGACACATACACCTCCCTGACTAGCAAGCATCCAGTCAAGAGCCTGTCTGCATTCCAGAACCATCCCAGCCAGGGAGTCCAGAGACTTTTGAAGGTCTCAGAAGTTGCTTCCCATGGACTCAGCAATCTTAGCCATCATAGCCATGAGGTTTTTGATTTGGACTGTGTTGACAAGTACACCATGGATAATTCCTCCCCAAGGCAGCCTCAAGCGCTGCTATTCCTAGGACAATGAAGGTTATGGGTTCCCTCTTTTGTCAGGAAGACAAACCCCTTGCCATAGAGAATTGACTAAAGTCTGAGAGCCAATATTCCTTCAGGATGGGGACTCAGTTTGACATGTCTCCAAGCCTCAACACAGGTGCCAGGATCTAGGCACTGGAGTCCTATGGCTCAATTGGGCTGGGGTAGGAGTACATAGAATAAGTAACTAGGTGGAGCACATATGAGATGGGCTTTGTTATTGGGTGCTCTTATGCATAAGGTGCTGGCCCACATCAGGGAATTAGGGCTACTAATAACAGGGATCTCAAAAGGAAAGGGAGGGGTGGCAAGTGCATGACCACCCTCCAGCAGTGACATCGTTGTCCAATTCCAGTACTTAGGTTCTATTTTGTCCCGAGGAAGGTCAGTGTAGACTATCAGGTGGTCAGGGGTGGTGACTGGATAGACAGACTGTGTCCGAAGGTCCTATTCCTCCTCTAATGGTCTGACCCAATTGGTAAAATGTAGGTCTTCTGTGGTCTGGCACATTTGGACCTGTGGAAGTATGAGATCGATGTCTCTGCATTTAACCCAGCCAACCTCTCCCCCAAATACCTGGCATTTAATTGTCTGCCATCAGTAACAGTGGTGCTGATTGAAAATCTGAATGAGAGGAACTTCTGTTGCGGGTTCCATCAAGCAAGTCAGGTTCTTAGAACAAGGTGATATATCTAGGGTTGATTGGATAAGGTCCCAATAATAACCTTTGATATTAGCTTCCAAGAGTTTTTGAGGAGTGGGTATATGGGTGAGGTCTAAATGGGCTGGAAAATTAAGTGACCTCACAGACAAAATTACCTCCTCGGGGCAGTCTACACCGAGAAGCTGGAAAGTTGGAAGGTGGCCTGCCTCAAGAACCTCAGAGGCAGTTACCCCAGCATACCCTGCTTTCCTCTCTCCATTGGATATGAAAGAACTTCCACCTGTAAATAGTTCTATCTCAGGATCCTGGAGAGGCTGATCATAAAGTCCTAGCCTCAGTAGTTGAGTTTCGATCAAAACTTCAACACAGGTCCAGGTGGAGACACATGTCTAAATCCATCTTGAACCACAGGACAAATGTTTCTGGGCCTCTCAAGGAGCAGGAAGGTAGGCATGGCATCTCCTCCTAGTGTTGAAAACATTTTCCCATCACCAGCTGGGCCATGGCAAAAGGCGTCAGAGGCCCCAGGCCCCACCGTGGGGGCAGGAAAGAAAGTTGTGTTGTACATGAGTGTTTCAGGAAATGAAAACCTAAGCCTCTGGTGTTGGCACCAGTCCCTCTGAGGTGTAGCCACTGACAGAAGAGTGGATTCCTGCATAAGAACCATGGCAGCAGCAGACATGCAAATGGATATTCCACATCCAGGAATAAATTTGCCAACTGAGTATACCAGTCAATACTAGTATTGTTATTCCACCAGCAACACCACAAGGACTGGGATATTCTGGCTATCTGAAGCCTGAGGGTGCATATCCAGGTTCCCCAACTGACTACACAGTCCCACCACCCAACTAGGTGCTTTCCAACCCATGTTTCCTATACAAAATGAACCAGGATATAACAATCAGCCAGGTGGACCCACAGGGGTATCATGGATGCCAGCACCATCAGCTCAATTGAACTGTCCACCTGGACTGGAATATTTCAGTGAGATAGATCAGATTCTGATTCACCAGCAAGTTGAACCTCTGGAAGTCTTAACAGGCTTTGAAACTAATAATAAATTTGAAATTAAGAATAGGATTGGACAGAGGGTTTACTTTGCAGTGGAAGATACTGATTGCTGCACTCAAAATTGCTGTGGAACATGTAGGCCTTTTACCTTGAGGATTCTTTATAATTTGAGCCGAGAAGTCATAGCTATGGAGAGACCACTAAGGTGTGATGACTGTTGTTTCCCCTGCTGCCTATAAGAAATTGAAATCCAAGCTTCTCCTGGTGTTCCAATATGGTACATTACTCAGAAGTGGCACCCATGTCTGCCAAAGTATGCTGTTCAGAATGAGAGGAGAGAAGATGTACTAAAAATCACTGGTCCATTTGTTGCATGCAGATGCTGTACAGATATTGATTTTAAGATTAAATCTCTTGATGAAGAATCTGTAGTTGGCAAGATTACCAAGTACTTGCCTGGGTTTTTGAGAGAGGCATTCACAGATGCCAACAACTTTGGGATCCAGTTCCCTTTGGACCTTGATGTGAAAATAAAAGCTGCTATGCTTGGTGCGTGTTTTCTCATTGACTTCATGTTTTTGAAGAAATTAAGTGAAAATAGGAAACAAAATTGAGAGCATGGTGGTGGAATGATGAAAGTGTCTTAAAAAATTGAAATCTGTGCTCTCTTCTGCAGCACATATACTAAAAAAATTGAAATCTATTGTTGAGACTATGTAAAAGAAAACTCAATTATTGTCTTTTCTTTATGGAAATCACTCATATCTGCAAGAATAAAGACATGATGGCTTTAAAAAAACCTTCAACACAAACATGATTATCTCTTGTGAATCAGAAAAGAAAGTGGCAGGGTGAAGACCCTGGCAAGTCTCTAGGGTCACATCAGGGGCCTCTACCAGCAACACCTGATATTTGAGGATCTGGGTGTCAGAAACCCAAGGGTGAAGGTGACCCTTTAAGGGCCATCCAAAATCAGGAGGGGACTTGACAAAGACTCTCCTTCCCTGGGTGAGCCTGTGTGCCTCTGGAACCAGGATTCCTGTGACTGCCAATGCTCTCAGGCATCTTGACCACCCCTTGGTGACAGGATCTAGTTCTTTACTCAGATATGCTATGGGTTGAGGTCTGGGCCCAGAGTTTGGGTTAACACTCCCATGGCCACCCCCTGTCTCTCAGTCAGGAAGAGTGTATATTTTTCTTTATTTGGGAGTCCAAGGGCTGGGGCCTCTGTCAGGGCCTCTTTTAGCTTCTTGAAGTCTTTCTTGGCCTCAAGATTCCAAATGAAGATATGGGTTTGGGGATTTTGTGGCCCCAGGAGAAGTTGGTATAATGGATGGGCCTTTATTGCATATACAAATCCAGCAAAGGCTAGTAATGCCCCCAAATCCTCAGAGTTGCCTAATATGTTGAGGCTGGGGGAAAGCCAAATTTGGCTCAATTCTGCCCATGCTTAGTGCTCTTTTGTCACGTGAAATCATGAAGCCGAAGTAGGTAACTTGTTCTTGGCACATCTGTCCCTTTTCATGGGATACTTTGTATCCACTAGATGCTAGATAATTGAGAAGGGAATTTGTAGACCCTCTTACTGCTTCCTGAAGTTCCCCACATAACATCATGTCATCCACATACTATAACAAGGTAACACTTTCTTTTTTCCATTCTAACAAATCCTGGGCTAAAGCCAGTCCAAAGAGTTGGGGGCTGTCTCTAAACCCTTGGGGAGGACAATCCATGTTAATGTTCCCACTCTGGACACAGGATTTTAAAATGAAAAGTAGCCTTGGCTTTCCTGAGCCAATTGAATGCAAAAGAAGGCATCCTTTAAATCCAGAACTGAAAACCATTTAGAATTTTCTGGTATTTGAGCTAACAGGGTGTTAGGATTGGGGACCACAGGATGCAATGGGATCACAGCCTCATTTGCAAGCCTCAGGTCCTGAACTAATCTCCATGTGTTAGGTCACTTCTTGACCCCAAGAATGGGACTGTTATATGGGCTTACAATTTCCTGTAGCAATCCCTAATGCAAGAGGTTTTGTATGATTGGCTTTAGCCCCTCCCTCACCCCAGGTTTAAGTGGATACTGTTTCTGGTGAAGGAAATGGAGAGGATCTTTCATGTGTATGGTGACTGGGGTACCTTGTACATTTCTTCCCATTGTCCAACCATCAGTCCAGTTGGTGGGGTCAATATCTACCTCTTGCAGGGGACATACTCAGGGAATATTGAGGCCGAAGGATAGGAAAAGTTGAGCTCTGGCTTTTGCAAGGAGGTCCCTTCCCAACAAGGGAGGGTGAGTTTCTGGCATGATCAAAAAAGAATGGGAGAACTGTAAGTTTCCCCAAAAGCAAGAGACAGGTTTGGAAAAGAACCTCTTGACAGTTTGTCCTGAGACTCCTTGAACCAAGGTTGAGCATGAGGAGAGAGGCTCAGAAAACTCAGGCAGAACAGAGAAGCTGGTGGGTGTGTCAAGAGAAAGCTCGAAGGCTGTGCCCCGCTGGGTTTTGGATGGGAGTATTTGAGTAAGTGGGGCTAAAGTGCAAGACTCTGGGGACACTCACTGGGGACATTTGAGGCCTTGGACTCTTAGAGGGCATTCATCAGCCCAGTGGGTTTCCCTACATGTGAAGCAAGGTTGGGAGGGTTTGGGGGACATCTTGGCCTTCCAGAAAAGGCAGTCTCACTTTATCTGATCTTGAGACCTGCAAAATCTACAGATTCTGGCGGGGGACCTGTAGGCTCCCTAGTCAGCTTCAGCAGATGTTCCTTCCTTGAGTTCTGCCAGCAGTTGTTTATGTCTGTCCCTCTTCTCTTGCTTAACCTTGATATCCCTGTTGTAGAAGGTTTTGATAGCTTCCCTGATCACAGGGGACTCCTTTTTTGGGTCTGCCATCAGCAGTTGAAGTTTTCTGCAGATAGCAGCAGCAGGAAGGGTTATTAACTTATCCTGCAATAGGGACTTTCCTTCTGGGCTCTCAAGATTGATCTGAGTGAACTTGATCATAACACCTCAGAGGAATTGGAAGAAAAATGTTGTGGCTTTTTTCTTTTTCTGAAATTTGTGGCTCAATTTTCCATAATTGATGGACTTAAGTTTAGTGCTCTTTAGTCCCTTCTTGATGCAATACAAAAAATGTAATTGGGCCTCCTTTTTGATGCCATCTTCATCAGGTCTGTCCCAAAGGGGATTGGCATGAGGAACGGCCTCATCTCCTAAGGGAGCATATTTATGTCTTCCCCCTCTGAGCGTCATCCCTCTATGGGGCTCATGATAGGAATTAGCCACCCAAGTTGCGGCAGCCAGAACTCTCACAACATCTCCATCACCAAGAGTTTCCCTGAGGATAAATATGACATCCTCCCAGTTTAAGTTAAAGAGGGTGGTGACCCAGTTAAAGGACCTTATGTAAGTATCAGGATCCTTGGTGAAATTGCTGAGGTCCTTATTTATGTCCCCCAAATCTGAATAGGTGAAGATGACCTATGGATTAGTCCCTCCCCAAAAGAGATAGAGACACTCTGGAGATGTCAAGGGGAGTACAGGAGCTTCTCCATTATAAGGAGGTGCAGGTTTCTGATTTGTTCATTCCCAGAGTGCTTACTTTTCTGGTTGGGGTGAAAGAAAGGTCTGCTTTAGGAGCAAAGTGGGCTCCATGTGACACTGCCAGACCCATTCTATGTGATCCTGTAGGACAAAGAAGTGCTGGCCATATGGGACCTCACTCCATTTTCCCTCTCACTTGCAAAAGAGATCTAGGTGTATGATGGTATTATAGTTTATGTTTCCCCCACTGGGCCACTGAATTCCATCTCCCAAAGGATATTGGCCCCATGACTCAGTACAGAAAAAAATGAGTCTTCTTTTCCTTAAATTCTCTGGATCTTGGTCTTTCCAATGCTTAAGTAGACAGTCCAGAGGAAAATATGAAGGGATAACAGAGGATTCAGCCCCCATCTAGGAGAGAAAAAAATGGAAGAAACTTACAGTTAGCCTCAAGAGGGAAAGGGAAACAGAAGCAAAGAAGAAGAAAGATAAACAGATTGGGCTGGATCTACTGGGCATTCTAAGTAAAACTGGCAACATACATTTTCAGTAATCTTATCCTGTAGCTGGTTGGAAAGAACACCATTCTGTCTCCTCTTACAGGCCTAGGTGGGAATGACGGGGTTCTGGATGAGGACCCAAGGCGAAAATCTCCCCAGACCACATCTGGGTTCTGGATGCCAGGAATCTTGGTCCCAGGCTAGTTAAAGGTATAGCAACAGACAGATTTCCCCTCCTCCATGAGGGGACTTGTTCTGGGCCCACAATAGCTCCCTCTGTATCCCAGATTTCTCTGATGTTGCCATTCCTCAAAGGCATGGAGCTCCCAATAAGCCCTCAGTTTTAAAGGGTTGAATATGGCCTTAAGGGACAAATTGCTTAGGTTAGGACTGGTTCCTGGTCCTTGGAGACAGAACTGGTAAGGATTTGATGGGAGAGCCATGGGCAAAGGAAGGGGAGACCATAGGATGTCAAAACACTGGAGTATGGTTAGAGGCCCCCGGCCACATCACTCTGGTGGAATGTCTGAGTCAAGGGGGACAGGAAAGTTAGCTCATGGCCAAAGAGATGGCATTGGAGTTGGGACTCAAAAGAGGGTTGGAGCCAATATCTGAGGGGCCCTGTTATATGCCAATTAGATTGCATTGGCACAGAGATTCCTGGGAAGGGATGATCATAGATCGGTCTGGGAAGAAGGGGCAGCCTTAACTGGAGAACCCACAGCACTCCAGGAGAGAGTGCTCAGATGGAGACAGATAGAGGTCAGATATGTGTCTGAAGAATCTGGATCCCTGAGCTCCAGGTCAGAGTGATCACTTTGATATGGGGAGTCCTCAACCATCCTCCCAATCACCTCATGGTCTTTCTTAACTACTGAGCTAGAAGAGCCACAAATTGACATAGGCTGGTCAGCACTTAAGTGACCCTCTGGCCATGAAGTGGTAGTGAGCAAGTACCTGGATTCCTTCCAGAATGGTCAGGAACAAGCTATGACTCCTCCAGACCTGGGGTCCCCTGTCACCTAGAAAAGGGGCCCAGCCTTGAGTATTCCACCATATTAGATCATGCTGGGGGGTTACTTTGAGGACTAAGCCAAGAAACAGAGTGTCCCACTGCACCCACTGTCATTTAGGCTGAGTATACTGACCTAGTGTGATGTCTTCAAGCTCTTTGTCAGTCTCTACCTTGATCACGGATGAGCCCCCCAAAATTTTGAGGGTGGAGACAAGTGGAAAGTCCCTACAGTCCTGGGCCTGTCTCACCCAAAGATGCAGAAGGATGTGGAAGAATCATATAGAGACCAAAAGTGTAGAAGCAAAGTTGGATTTTATTCATCAAGCATGCAAGAGTACAGATGCCTTCTGTCAGACAGGCAGGGGTGCCCAAAAGAGAGCCATCATTGAAGGGGGTCTCAAGATGCTGTTAGTAGTTGGAGTTCTATCTTGCCTCAGCCTGAGGGAGCCCTTACTTGATTGTTTAATCATTAATTTAGCTCCTTGCTAGGGACAACAGGGAAGGGTCTTTGGGGGAACTTTTACATTTTAGGGCCAAGGTTCATTTTCCTTTTGATCTTAGTAAACCAAGCTTTGCAGGGTACAATGTGAAAGGGTGCAACTGCAGACTATCAAATTTCAAGGGTGATTAAGCCTGTTCTGCCAGCTATTTGAACTCCTTAAGCCGGGGCAGGGGGTACGTCATCTCTTCCTGCCCACAGGTCTCTATCCCTACATTAGTAGCCTTGATTAGAGCAAATATTTCACAACAGATACAGAGATCAATCAAGTTTTGTGTCTTACATTCCCACAAATTTTAATTTTTCACAGATGTAGCCTCCTCAGGCATAAAACATTGAAAGTTGAGATATCTCAGGCCTTGGAGGAGGGTGAGCCCCATCTAGAACCTCATCAGGATATGAGCTCTGGATGACAGCAGGTCCATGGTGTCAACCACCACCAGCTTATGCAAGGAACAATAAGCACAGAGATGCAGGGAGACAGACTCACCTACTGTTCCAGTGGTGGACTGAGTCTAAATGTGCAGCAGCACCTGCATGCTGAGGTTTATTCAAGATGAAGCAGGTGGAGAATTTGAGATTAAGTTCTCAGGCTCAATTTACCAATATGTATTTTAGCCACCAGTGTGCAGAGTCAACTATTGAAAATCAGAACAACAAAACTCTTTTGATCTGGAGTGAATCCATTTTTATGTGATATTGGATGAAAAAGTTTCACCACACAGGGCAATCTTTGTCTGCTGTTCTCCAGGGAGATTCTAGGAGAGGCTATCCTTCCATCTGTCTCCATGCTACCCTCTGATTCATTTTTCTCATTGCTCACCAAGTTTGAATGGATTAAGGGTGGCCTGCATCTTTTCATTCAGATTACAGGCAGAAACAAAACACTTCCAAATTGCAGTTCTTTGAAAACTCATTTATTTGTGTGTCTTGATTTTCATTGAGCGAGCAAAAGGGTTTTAGCAGATGGAGCAGAAGTGGTTGGTGAGGGTCTCACTTTCCAAAGCCCCACTGGGTCCTTAGTTCTTAGTTGTCCCCTTTTAATTACTGTGTTACTCATCCCAGCCTGAGTGGAAGAGTGAGTGCAAAAAGCACAGTGCAGACTGCAGGGTCTTCTCACAGGACCATTCAGTGAGCTTCTCCAGGTTGGTCAGATCCAGCACCTGGAGTTCTCTTGACAGCACAGGGATATGTTAAGGTGAAACATATAACTCATGCCCTATTCCTTATGGTGCCTCTCTTGTTTCTAGGCCAGAATCATCGAAAACATATCCAAAACATTTTTGCAATGTAAACCAAACTTTCAGTTTTAGGGACTAGGGATAAAATACACAACATGTTCAATAAGCCCAGCAAGAAAATGAAGACGTAGTTTTGTACTTCACCAAAACAGGTGCACACAACAAGAAAATCTATTAGCAACTAAAAATAGATGATTCACAGGCATAGATTTCAATGTATGAAATAATAACAAATATCAATTAAACTGTTTTCATCTGATGATTTGATATTTAAGTTTTAGTTGTAAAAATCTTTGAATTCAACTCAGAGAATCTGTTGAACATTCTTTGCAGAGCAGAATTGATCTCCCTGTTCCGTAGGCAGTAGATGATGGGGTTCACAAATGGGGGCACTATGATGTAGAACATGGCCATCAGTAGATTCTTAAGGGATGGTTTGTTTGGAATGGGACCTAAGACAGCCACTGACCCAGAAATGAGAAACAAAAAAAGAATGGCCAACTGTGGGGTACAGGTGGATATTGCTTTGTTACGGGCTTCCCCTGAACAAGTCTTAAGCACAGTTGAAAATATATTAACATATGACACAAACATAAATGCAAAACATAAAAAGACAAAGCAAACACTTAAAGCAATGATTACAAATTCAGAAAACTGGACACCTGGTGATGATATCCTTAGAATTTGAGGAATATCACAGAAATATTGCTGGATCATATTGGTCTTGGTGAACGGAAGCCTGAATAGGGCACCTGTGTGGAGAGCAGAGTATACCAGACCAGAGGCCCAGGAGCCAACTGCGGCCTGGGAGCACAGACTTGGGGTGATGATGAGCCCGTAGTGCAGAGGGTGGCAAATGGCCACATAGCGGTCATAGGACATGACCACCAGGAGGGCAATCTCTGCTGCTTCAAACAGTGCATATAGGAAAATCTGTGCAGCACATGCTGCCAAGGATATGGCCTTATTGCCTGTCATGGAATTCACTACAGTTTTAGGAACAAGAGCTGTGATGCTACCCAGGTCTAAGAGAGCCACATTGCTTATAAAAAAGTACATGGGAGAGTGCAGACGTGTGTCTGTTATGATGACAGTGATAGTCACAAGATTCCCTGTTAGTGCTCCCAGATAAATCACTAAGAACAGCACACCTTGCAGAACCTGGAGCTCCCAGGAGCTTGTGACATCCATGAGGAGGAATTCTGTGAAGATTGTGCGGTTGTCCATATCTGCTCACCTGCCACAGTCTCTGCAGAGTCAGAGGTTAAAGTGAGCAGAGGATGATACAAGAAGAATGCAGAGTACCTGTTAAAATCATAGTGTGGGTTTTGATCAGCAAGTAAGGATAGAGGAAATGGATAAAATAATATATCTTGAGCATACATATATCTATTTTGATGCATTTTCCAAAACTCATGTCATTTTATTTTTCACATGCATAGGATGACAGAATTAAACAATGTAGTATTTAAAGTGAAACCTCTTCACACAATCTTTAATTTATTTGCTATATTTAAAAATGCCTTCTCTAGTTCTGCCTGGACACCTGTTTTCCTCACTTGCTTCAGTGTTCTCATATTTTTTCCTGTGGAGTCTCCTGAATTTTTATGGCTGATTGCTTTATCACTAGTATCAATACTTTTCAAGGAAATGTATAGTTCTCAGAGAAGTCTTTTGGGCACTTGTGTTTCCTGGGCTTCGTGTCACTCCCAAGCTCCTACCTTTCCAATTTATTAAGGATCAGAGTTGGTGTTTATTTGGCTCAGCACCCAGTCCTTAGATACTGGGCTATGGTGGTGGTTATGGCTGCAGACAATCTCAGTGTTGTCATATGGAGAGAACAAGTGATTACAAAAGGTAGGACACCTTGGCTAATGTAATACAATTAGCAATATCAGTATCCTCAAGTACAGCTGAGAAACTGGCAAATAGTGGTAACTATTAATTTGGTCTCTTTATCCACAGGAGCAAGATCTGCTGTTAGAAAACACAATCCAGCATAAACCAGGAGCTTGTATGCAATGAATTTCCTCTTAGTGGGGTCTGTTAGTGGGGGAAATTAAAGAGGGATAGGGGGAAAACTATGAGATAGGTGAAAAGAAATGTAGTAGAGGCAAGACTGGTGGACAGCAGATGATCAGCCAAGGTTTGGGTAACTGGAGAAAGGGGGAGAAGAGAAAGTGTGAAGGATAAAGGAAAAGAATATCAGTGTGAACCAGAAACACAAGCGACAATTTCCACTCACATGAAAATACAGTAAACTAAAGACAAATACGTGAGCAAAGAAACAGGATGACTAGAACAATCTAAACAATGGCAGAAAAAAAGACAGGAAGAGGAAATTAAAAAAAGAAAGAAAATTGAATAAAACCACAAAATAAAATTCCTCAGGAGTCCACAGTCCTGTGGTAGTGTCCAAGGCGGGTAGTGTCCCAGAACCAGGCTGTGATTCCCACCCACTCTGGTAGAGTTTGATCCTGTGGGAGCTGATCTGGTCTAAGCCAGCAGCTTTGGGTGTTCCTCTCTGGCCCACTGAAGCATCTTCCCCACTGCTGTGGCCCAGGGCTGCTTTCAGTCCCAGGTATATTTGCTGCACTGGGTCAGGTGGTCTTTGCACAGCCTCCTGTTTCACCCCCACTGGCACTTCTCTATCCTATCCTGACCTGCTTGGTGGGGCCTGCACTGCTGGAACTAGGATCTCCACTTCAGGGGGTTGAATTCCCCTTGCTAAAATCCCACCTGCTTCGGTGTCTTTCTCTCAAGCCCTTGGTAACAATTCACTGTTTTCCACTGTGCAGAGGTCCCAACATTAAAGAAAATGACAGAAAAAGTAAAGAAGGTGCAGGTTGGAGGCCCTGGCTCTGTGTTTGCCAGGACAGCAGCAGTGTCTTTTGTGAAGAGGAGGCTAAAGACACCAGAGGCTTCTCTCCCAAATCTAGCCTGTGTGGTTTGAGTGAGCCACTCCTTTTCAGCCCATCAGTTTCTGGGGCACTTTCCAGTGTGGTGATTCACTGGCAGCCCTGTGGGCTGGTGCACTGTTTTATCATATCCGGGGTTGTGTTTAATTTGATCCACTGGTCTCTGATTTCAGATTGGTTTGGGCATCATGATGTTTGTCCCTCCCTTTCTTCCAGTTACCTGTGTTTTAGTTGATTTTTCTCTAAGTACAGCGTGGCTCCTCCTCCTCTCAGCCATGTTGACTCAGACTCTGCTTCAGTTTTCTGTGGCTTGCCTGGACATTGTCTCTGAGAGCTTCTGTAATGGCACTGGGTTTGCAAATCCCACATCTGCTCCTCATTCTCTAGGTCCTGGGCAGGAGAATGACTGTGATGTGGTCCTTCTGTGGCTGATGATCTCCTCAGTTCTCCCTAACAGATCTAATGCATGGACCTGAGCTGCCTTTGACAATGACTTTGATCTGAAGGACACCAGGCTGGTCAGGCTGCCCCATCCTCTCACTTTAAGAGCTCTTCAAGATCTGTGTTTGAGCACTTCCTCCCTTCACCATCTGTGCAAAATGTTGTTTCATGTGGGAGGAAGAGTTATCTTTTCCTATTAGCAGTGTATGCCCAATTCCCTTCTTGTACACACTTGTCAGTGTATTTTATCTTAAAAACAAACAAACAAAAATAACTGCTTGACATTTTCCAAAATGCACCCTTCTGCTAGGCATGGAGTCTAGCGTGTGATGGGTGTGGATGCTCTCTGCCGACCTGCCCTCCACTTGCTTTTATGGCTTGTGCTAAAATCTTCTACCATCATTATTGCAATTTATTTACCTATGCTTATGTTAAATCATTCAAATCATAAACAATCTGCTTAGAGATTATTTTTCAGTACTAAATTTGTTGCCTAAAATGCTACCTAAATAGTTTTAAATTTTTCTTGCTGAAAAACAAAATTGGTGTATTGTAATGTAAAAAATATTAGCATTTACTTATTGGTTAATATTTTATATGTAATTAATTTACAATTACAAAAACATTTACAATGTTTCTACCTTTTATGTCCATAATAATGATGATTTTGCACATTTATCTGGGTCTCCAGTTTTTAAAATATTTTTATATGAATGACTTTCTCTGATTATCTTTTGAATTACATGTGGTTTCTTCTCTTGGCTTGGCTTTGCTAAATGAAGAGAAAATCGTTTGAGCACAGAATACTACTATCAACAACAGTACTGACTCTTTATATTGATACTACTGACATCCTGTAGGTCACTGATGCAAACTGCATCATGGCTAATTTAAATTTTCTCTATCAAAATAGCAGAGATGGGCCATAAAAATCCTCCTCTCATCTTCATCTCTTCTTATTCTCTCTAAGTGCTAAATTTTTCTTACATTTCTATTCTTCACCAGTATCGGGATCCAGTGCAGAAGAGGAAATCAGTGGATTTTTCTTTCTTCTCCATCTTCTTCCTACTCATATTCTGAAGTTATTTGATTTACAGTATAAATGTAGATAACAGCATGATTGTAACTGTCAATTTTCCATGTATTATTAAATGGGTCATATATAACAATATGTACAAGGATCAGTATTATTTTTAATATCTTATAAAATTTAGCTATTATTGTAAACTTCCCATAATAACAACAATACTAGATAGCTCGACTATTTTTAAAGACCTTTTTCTTATGTGCTTTGGATTGTATGAAATGCCCACCCATTTTACCTCCTTGTAGATTTCTTAGTTGCTCTTTTAAATCAACCTCAATGAGTGATTTAGATGATAGGCTTGTTGCTCACTTCCCAGATGTTTTCCAATCGCTGTGATTTCTGCCTTTTGTCCTGCCCCACACAGTATGCGAAACACAGATCTTCAGAGAGCATCTAGGAACTAATTGCCTAAAACAAACTGAAATCTTGAACAATCTGTCTATTCTGAAAGCACACATATATCATATGGGGCCAAAGTACTTACATGGCTTAAGATTTTAAAGTATTTCACAGGTGCTTGTATGCCATGTGTTCATTAGCAATGCTAATAGAAATATATAAATTAATATCTACAAAATACCTGAGCTCTGAAAGTGTAAACAAGGACCAAAATGTAAAATAGATATTGTGAAATAGGAAGAAAATTTTCCAGTGAGAAGAGGAACTGTGTGGGGAGGGAAAAGAAAACAAGGTAAAGAGAAGGAAAAATGTGTTTTAAATGTGTTTTGTTTAAAGCTATTGTAAATGAGGACCTGAAGAGGGGTTGAAGGAAGATATATCATTCACAACTAATAATTCCTTATGATGAATGTGATTTTATATATACCTAAAAAATACCAATAAACATAATTCAAAAATATTACCTGAGCAGTGAAGTATTGAGTCTAATTTCACTAACATGAATATTGTGTTTACACAATGTTAAGACACTTCATTTGTGAAATCCTTGCTCCTGCTTCTTGCTTCAGTGAGTAAATGCAAACTCACTTTGCAGTGGGACTGAAGTGTGTACCATGTGTGCAGCCCTGCTTCTGAAATACCTGTGAGGCTGCTGAGACTTCACCAAGGCCATGCAGGGTCCACACTTCTGATAAACTCTGGGGACCTGGTGATCCCAGCCTCCAAGGAGCCCACATTTCCTCCAGAGTCTAATTGGCAAGGATTTATGGCCACACCATTGAGACTAATTAAATTTCCAATACAATTTATAAGAACTAAATTATATGTGTGACATTATATATTAAAAATGGAAACATTGGTGTTGAGGATTTAGATTAGTGTTGCTCCTGCCTGCCTTGAAAGCACAAGGTCCTGAGTTTGATCCCAAGCAACAAAACAACAACAAAAATAATGGAAGCATTGAAAAATGTATTGTACATCACTGGATTTTCAATCATATCCCACGTTCACATCTGATTATAACAGTAATGTACTTGTTGTAGTAAATGATAGAATGTTGGCATTGGATAGTGATAGTGTGCTATGATGAGATGGTCCCATCTCTTTGTGCATTGGTATTTCTCAGAGGACTAATAGATGTTGCTACAGAATAATTCATGACCCACACCCAAGTCTAAAAAATTCTTAAATCAGAGCATAAAAAGTTCATTAACATGCCTTCAGTTTGCATACTTGAATTATTTTTTTAAAAATGATAGGTTGTTTGTGTTGGTTTGGAATAAATCAATAATCTCATCAACTACATGAAAGTATAATTTAAAAACTCATTCCCCTTCCTAATCCTATATCAGTGGAGGGTACTGTTTTTATTGTTGTTAAGAAAACCCACATACTACAACCAAATCAATGAAGAGATAGGGGTTGCCTTTGCCTTCTATGTCACCACATCCTGCTGGTTTCACCTCCAAGACTCCATCACCTCTCGAGTCCACATAGGTCACCCCACTGCCCACACATGCCCTCTGGGGACACAGGCATATGAGCAGTGCACAGCACACTCAGCCTGGAACTGCACCAGTCACAACAGGAGCAGGAGGGGTCAGCAAGGGGTACTGCACTTTTGAAAGTATTATGAGTCCACCATAAAATGCAAAGCAATTCTGGGCACATTTCATTTCATTAGAATTAGCTTTCATAACAGTAATGATTACTCTTAGACCCTGTATATATTCTGAGCTCTAATTGGGTGTTTGTGTAGTTATAAATACTGTTTAAAATTAAATATTTTGAACTGTATGTATCAATAACCAGGGTCAAATATTTAAAGATCACCTGGCACACATTCTGTAGGAAATGTGGTGTAAGACCAAAAGCCTCAGCTGAATTCTCTTTGGGACATCCATTGGGGTTATAGCAAAGGGTCCCCACCTCAGTCAGCTCGCTCTCATGCCAGCATCAACCAGTATCAAGGACAGAAACAACCGTAGCTGAAGTCAGATTAAAAGAAAATACACATTTGGGTATAGTCTACAAATGAAGAGACACTGATGAACTTTCTCTGAGCCCTGGATCGCATGCTTTCTTGCTTCTTCTTTGTGAGAATCTAATAAAAATGGGGAACATTATAAGTTTGGGGCTCTTTGTCCAATAGAGCCAAGAGTCACCTGTACCTCCTCTTCCAAATGATCTTTGTGTCTTTTTCTTTTGTTCTACTTGGTTTCCTGGTTGCAGATTAGTTGGTAGGTGGCATCCTGCAGCATTCAAAACTATTTTAGTTCTGAATTTTTATTTATTTCATCATCGCTAATTTATCACTAATATTTACTCTCTCTTTTTCCTTATTTATTTCTGTGATGGGATTCACAGGGTGCAGAGAAGGCTCCTTATCTAAATGTCACCAACAAACATGTTGTTCAGCCTGTTGGTTACAATTTCCACTCTCCATGTATCCAGATGGAACAAGAAAATGCATTTCAGGTTAATGAGATACTACCAGGTTCGATGTGTACTTACTCCTGTGTGTCATCATAACAAAGGAAAGTGGTCCATTTGTACATTCCTTTTCATAGCAATAAAAGTGAATCTCACTTTCAATTTCGTTATTTCATCAATGGAACATTCAACAGCAATAATTGAAAAAGTGTCAGAGCAAATATAGAGAAGCCTCTTAGGAGACCAGGAACATCCTTAGTGGACCTCACAGCAATGACATGTGCCTAGAGAAAAGACAACTATATTGATAATGTTTAACTACTTTCTATTTATCCTTTGTATATCTACTCTTCCAGGGAGATTTATACTTTCTCAGGCTGTCTGGATGTTAGTTATCATTTACTTTAGGTGTAGGATTCTTTCAAGCATGGAGCTGGTATACATCAATTTATTTCCTTTGGCTTATCATGAAAGGTCTTTATGTCTCCTTTGATGCAGAAGGAAAGTCTTCCTGGGTGTAGTAATCTTCATTGACAATTCTTTCAGAATTTGAAATGCAGTATCCCTTGGACCAATGCACTATAGGGTTCCTACCAGTGTAATTACAGTTAGCCAAATATGGCTGCCCATAAGGACATCATCATCTTCTCTTACTTTACATTTCAATAGCATTTATTCTACCCTTTCAAGATTTTGCCTATAACATGTCATGGTTCAGGTCCTCTGTAGTCATGTCTATCAGCCACCTGTACCCAGTACTCCATCACTTTCCAAAGATTAGGGAACTTTTCTGCTCTCATTTAATCAACATATTTTCTGTGCCCTTACCCTTTACTTCTTCCTCTTCAGGGATTCTCATGAGCTGGATACTTGATCTTTCTTGGTGTCTCAACTCTCTTGTATGCAATCTTCATTCTTTTTTGCCTTTTGGTTTTGTCTACTCAGTCACTGTGCTCAGAGGAAAGGGCACATGCTCACTGTGGCTGACACTGGAAAAGTTGATCTCAGGAACTTCTTCAGCTGTGCACATCAGGGGCTCAACCTGATGTGTGGGTGTGTTGGTGTGTAGGTAGAGAGGAAAATCTTCCCTGTGCATTTACTGTTGGTGTAACAGTTTTTGCTGGTCATCAGTGACTCAGATACACCTCAGGATCCCTCTAGAAACAACACAGACTATCAATCTCAAGGGTCCTAGCACCTTTTCAGGAAACAACTTTCACCTGGTTAAAATCACAGGGGCTCTCTGGGATGGCCCAGAAGCCCAGCATGATTGTGTTGCTCACCCAGCCATCTCAAGAGCTAGCAGAGACAGAGACAGCCCAGAACCCCACCAGAGCTAGAGACAAGGCAGAAAGATACCCATGTATGAAACCTGAAACTCTGCCTTCCCTGGTCCTGCAGTTAACACCCAGTCCACCCAGGATCACTCCCAGGTTTACGAGAAATGCTCTACCCCTCCCCAAGAACTCTGCAGAAACTCAGACCATACTTTTAAGTGAAATAAATCAGACATGCATGTTTAAATATTGCTTTCTTTCTCCTGTATGAGAAACCAAAAGCATAGATAAGGGCCAAAATAGATGACAGATACTGGGATGTAGGTAGAAAATGTTCAAATGGGAAAGAACATGTGAGGGAAGAGATTGAATAAGAGGAAGGAAAAAGGAAATAGAAGATAAAATGAAACAAACCTTTTGTAACTAATGAGGGTAAGAAAGGTTGAAGGGAGCAGAATGAGAAAAAAATAAGATATGCATCAGTACAAATTCTTTATGATGAATGTGATCATTAAGTATATCAAAAGAGTACCAATAAAAATAATTTTTAAAAATTCCTTCCCGGGACATCACTTTTGGATTGTAATCCTAACACTAATAAAAATAAAGATATGAGAAATACAGTTGAGGTGATGGCTCCAGTTTGATGGATGTGGAAGGATGAGAGAAAAGCATTCTGAGTCTCAGCATGTTTGTCTCCAGATGGAACTAGGCCATGCTGACATTAACATCTACACCTAAAGTTCCTTTGTCCTTTCAGTGCTCTCTGCTATAATTGGTACCTTTTATATTTTTCCTTTTCAAAGACGTAGTTTCACCACAAAGAAATATTTTTAGTAATATTTGAGGTGGGAAAATACTTGTTTATTGGGTAGTGGAAGAAGAGAGGGAATAAAGAAGTGGAACTCACTGTCAATTGGCCCCTGACCCTTCAGATAGATGGATCACAAGAGACTACAGGAGGAACTGTGACACCCTTTCTGTGATGGTTAATCTACTTTATGAATTTGATTGTGTTGATAGATGCCAAAGTCCAAAATGTTCTTAGAGATTTTAGGCAAAACTTTCAGCTGTCTGCAGCTATAAAATTAGCAAAAAATTCCAGAATATCAGTAGAACCAGGAAAACACAAGAGTTTTAAAACTCAACAAATTTCAGAGCAAATGTTAAGTTCAATAGCTCCATATCCAGTATTCAGTGCACATGGTAGTGAAATATAAATTGCACAGGGATTTTGAGGCTCCATACCATGGCCTTTCTGGTTTCAGCCCACATGACTTCTATTTGGGATAACTTTGCTTGCTGCCTCTGACTTTCTTCAATATACATTCCATACTACTGACGTTGCCAACTTCCTAAAGTCTCCTCTGTTATATGCTTCACCCCACAGCTTCACACATAGTCATCTTAAAGATGAATTGTTTGGCCTTCAGTACCTCACACTGAAATCTTGGAGGGAGTCTCAATGACCCCTCAGAAATTACATTCTAGAGCATCAGTGGACAATGTCATGATCTGATGTAAGCAGTAGCTAGGCCCCATTGGAACATTGCTGCAGTGGTTTCTGAGTGATGGGACCAAAACACACTATAATGAATCCCAGGAAATAATTCCCTAGAAATCCCTTCTCAAACAGGAGGCCCAGGGGCTCTTTACTACAGTGAAAGTTTACACTTTTGCATTCTTAAGCCTGGGATGAGTGGAACTGGATTCCTAGGATGGCTTCCAGTCACTTTTTCTTTTTAAAGTTTAGAGTACTTGGCTTCTTTTCAATGGCGCTAAGCTCTTCATCAACCACAACTACTTTGGCTCCTAGATGGTTTTGGGGAGGGGATAAATTTTAAAATTTTCAAATCTTTCTCTTCTGCTTTGTCCTCCTGATTCTATGAACAAAGCAGCCATCAGTATACATGACCCAGCCTGAATATTTGACTGCTTTGAAATTTCCTCTGCCAAATGATTTAGTCCACAACCTTTAAACTCAGTCTTCATACAATGTCTTAGGACATGGACAAAATATCTAGAGATGTTTTGTCAAAGTGTGACACTAATGACCTCTAGTCAAATTCCAAATACAGTCTCCATTTCTATCTAAAACTTCATGAACCTGGCCTTAGCTGACCACATTCCATTCAGTATTCTGGTCTTTGGCCTCTGACTGGTCTTGCCTATTGGGCCAAGGGTAATGACACACACCTGTAATACCACCCAAGAGGATCACAATTCCAAGCCCAGCATGGGAAATTCAGCAGCTTAGCCAGACTCTGTTGTATAATACAAATTTTTAAATGACAGTGTTGAAGTTCAATGTGAAACCCCTGGATTCAATCAGCAGAACCAAAAAAGAAAAAGTTTTCCTAGCATATTGTGCATATGGCATTCAACGTTCACTCTAATGTCATCTCCAAATGCTTTCAAATTCTTCCTCCAACAAACCAGACTCAAGACTTCTGAACCATCTAGTCAGGGATAGGCAAAGCAATGTCCATACTTCTCTAGTATTAATTTTCTGTATCATTCGGATGTCCCATTGGTAGGATCAAATACATGTCATTCTTAATTTAAAGCAAGAGAGATTTGATTTGGCCATAGTTTCAGAGGTTTTAGTCCATGGTTGGTTGTGTACAGGGCAGAAATATCATGGCAGAAGGTCATGATAGAGAACTTCTTCTCACTTAATAGGGGCTGGAAAACAGATTCCAGGGGGAAGAGGAATTGTGAGAGATATACCCTGCATAGACATATTCATAGTGACCCATTTCTCCCAAATGAGCCACACCTCCTAAAAACACACTCAGCTCTGAAAATTATTGGGCTAATTCACCAATGAGTATAGCACCCCAATGATGCAATCACTTCTCCAGAAATCTGTTAATCCAGTCAAGCTCAAAATTAAGATGAACTTACACACTTTATGTAAGGAGAAAACTCTTGCATACTGTATATTTGATAACTGGTTAATATCCCCAAATGACAACCTCATTAAGAAAGAGCAAAGTTGTTTGATAGTTCTCAAAACCAGACTTTCAAATGTCAAACAGTTATTTAAAAATGTCCTCAATATCATTAAATGTAAGAGAAAGCAAACTAAAGCCCCCATGACACATACCTCACACCTTTTTAAATGGCTGCTACTGAAAAGACAAAAGATAGAAACTCTTGGGAGTGGTGTGGAGAAGAGTAAACTCCTCAGTGCTGGTGGGGATGTCAATTAGCACAGCCACTAGAGAAAACAATGTAGTTGTCTCAAAAATGTAAACACAGAATGTCTTATATCCCACCTATACCACTTCTGGATATATGAAATAAATGAACTTGTGAAGAGCCCTGTACTTCTTCATCCCTGCAATATCCTTTGCAAGTGCAGGAATGGGGGAAAATAGAATTGAAATGCGTTATGTGCATGTTTCAATTTTTTACAGTGAATGTAATCATTATGAAATACAAACATATACTAGTAAAAGACCAAAACTCAAGCTATTGAAACCTTTTAAATGCCTTTAGATGGAAAAATGAATTGAAAAATGTTATATAAAGATATAGATACAGAGAAGGAGACATTAATAAAGGCTAAAATGAATGAAATGATGTCCTTTGTGATTACATGGATGAACCTGTAAACATTATATGAAATTAAATAATTCACAAGTGAAAGATTTTTACAATGCGTGCTCTGAAAATACTTGGAGTCTAAAAACATCAGATCACAGAAACAGATTAGAATGGTCATTGCCATTGACAGAGAACTACAACATGGGAATAAGTTGATTTAACATCACAAAATTTTATTCATGCATGAGAAATAACTTCTGGATATTTAATGCACTGTATTGAGAGTGTAGTTAATACTCTATTTTATACTTAAAATTTGCTAAGGAAAGCATCAGTGCTTTCATTACAAAAAAGATAACTAGGGCCAGGGATTTAGTACAGTGGTTTCACCACCTGCTGTGCAAACACAAGGACCCAAGTTCAATCTCAGGTACCAAAAAAAAAAGATAACTGTATGAAACGATGGCTATTTGAATATTCTTTATGATAATAATCAGTTCACAGTGTAGAGGTGCTTTACAACACCACACTGTGCATGTTAAATATATACAATAATTTGTATTCAGTTATACATCTAAAAAGCTGGGGAGAACTTGAAACAGTAATATTGAGAATATTTTTCATATCCATGTTGAGCATTTGTATATTTTTTTTGGTACAGTGGGTCAAATTTGGAACTTTGCATTTGCAAGGCAGGGACCAGAACCACTGAGCTAAATACTCAGCCCTGTGTATTTTATTTTTAATATGCCAGTTTAATCAAATTGTTTTGAATTTTCAAACATTTTTTATATTTTTCTATTAATGTTTTGAGAGTGTTATATATTCTGGATATCATGCACTTCAGATAAATGATTCAGTAATATTTTCTCCCATTTCATAGTTTGCTTTTTCACTCTGCTAACTCTTCCTTTTTCTGTGCAGAGAATTTTAGTTTGATGTAATCCCACTTGTCTTTTTTTCCTGTGCACTTACATCCTTGTCTAAAATATAAATGCACAGACTGATATCATTTGTTTCCCTTCTGTTTTCTCCTAATATTTTTATTGTTTCTTCTTTTACAGTTAAGTCTTCAATGCTTCTTGACTTGATTTTTATGTATTCAATTTGAGTCTTCTTCCATTCTTTACAGATGGACATCCAGTTACTCAGGGCAATTTATTAAAGTGTTTTATTGTCTATATGTGTGCTTTTCAATTTGTCAAAAACATTTGACCGTAAATGTGTACATTTGTTTCTAGGATTTCTATTCTGATCCATTGAAGTATGTGCATATTTTTATACCAGTATTATGCTGTTTTTGCTACTATATCTCAGTAGTATGTATGTATCCTGGAAAACAGAAATAAACACTACAAAAAGATGTAATCTCAATCCAGAATGGCCATAATACAAAGTCAAAACTTACAGATCCTGGCAAAAATGATGCAAAAGGAAAACTCTTGTCACTACCTACAAGAATATTCATCAGTACATCCATTATTGAAAACAGTGTGAAGGTTCCTTGGAAAATTAAAGTTACCATATCATCCTATAATCCACAACTACATATTAGTCAAAAGGAATTTAAGTCAGCACATCCAAGATATCTGCACGCTCCTCTTATTTCAGAACGATTCACAATGTCTTAGATATGGAATCAAAAGGGATACTTATCTCTGGATGACTGGATAAAGACCATGTGGTAGATACACAAAGTGGGATATATGCAGTCTTATGCAGGGCACATTCTGTCTGTGCAGCAATGTGGATGGAACTCAAGATCCTACTAGAGGATATAAACCAAGCATAGAAAGGTATACATGGTTTAGCTCATATTGGGAATCTAGCAAAGCTGAGCTCATAGAATTGGTGAACAGAATAGTGGTTCCTGGAGGACAGAGAGGGAGAGACTGAGATGAGGGAGAAAAGAAATTGCTCCACAAGTGCAAATCCACAGCCCACAGGAGGAAAGAATGATGTGTAATACCACGCATATGTGGATTATGGTTAACAATCTTGTATCGTATAACTCAACATAGCTAGATAGAAGATGGAAATGTGGTGGTCATTATGCAGTAATAAATGTTTGCAGTGATCAAGAACCTACATATCCTGAGTTGATCAAAACACAAAGAACATGTCTGTAATCACAGTACTTGAGAGGCTGAGGCAGGAGGATCACTGTGAGTTTAAGTCCAGCCTGGGCTACATAGTGATTTAAAGGCCAGTCTAGACAACATAGTGAGACCCTGACTCAAAATACACACACACACACACACACACACACACTGAAGGTACTAAAGACTAAAGTGTGCTATGGTATGCCATTTAAAAGTAGCTATTGTTAATGAAATTACAATACAAATAAGTAAAACTGTGGCCTATATAATGTTTATATTATGGCATTGTCTTTGTGCTCTGCTAATCTTAAAGTTTAAAATAAAAAATGTCTGTGTACTGTATGTGATCTACAATGGGTGGAAACACAATTGAATTTCTAATATTTCTAGAAGGAAGCCTACATTCCTTTCTGATGCACAATAATGTTACTTTTATTTTTTAACTTTTCACTGGTACATGTTTGCAGTAGATAATGATTACATTCCTTGTGGGGTATATGTACATAACATGTACATAACGTACATAACAAAGTCAGCAAAAAGGTATCACATAAATACTTCATAACACTGCCATAAATTTGTCCCATGGAAAGAAAATGAGTATGTAATGAGGTAAAAGAGCTTCTCAATTTTGTACAGAAGTGACATTTCTGCCTCAGGCATACTGCTTCCAATGCAATTAGCTCTGAACATTTTAAAGAAAAATTCCCCCCAGTGGTGGCATCAGTCTGCCCCAGTGCACAGCCCTTTATAGAGACCAACAGGAACAGCATGAAGTCCCTGCATACTCCGTTTCCATCCTTGATATGGTAAGTTTATTGTTTTAGGGTCTTGGTTTAATCACCTTCAGGCATATTTCTCAGCTCAAGATGATTTTACAGACAAACACATCAGAAGAGGGAAATTCCCTGTAGTGTTCATCTCTACACACAAGGCCCTGAGTTAATGGTCTCCCTGCACTAGCTCAGGTCTCAGAAGACCCCATCCAGGCACCCTCAGGAGCCCCTACTCATCACTCTGTCTCCTGCATGGATTCTGATCACTCCCACTTCGCTCTCCATGAAACACCAGCCTCTGAAGAGAACCTGCCTCACTAAAGCTGGGCCAACTTTGCTCCACTGGACTCTCACTCCTGTGTCTCTTTCTTCTTCACCTCAATGTCAGTGAGTGGAGGCCTTGTTGTTCTTGAGTAGCTTGTTAACCTCCTCCTCCAGTGAGTCTCACAGAGAAACAGAGCATAAGTAATTTCACTTACTTGATGAGCCTGGGCTCTTCTTGGTAATAGGGCTAAACTCAAGACAACCACAATGAAATTATTAAGAAAATAATCTTTAAAAGCATAATTATTATTCTCAACACACAGATTTTCATGTCCAAGAAAAAAGGAAGACAGAAAAATTGAATACATTTTTAAACTCAGTTGTAAAAGAAAAACCAACAGCAAAGGATCCCAGAAGGAGGGAAGATAAAACAAATCAACAAACACTACTCTTCTCATACACTGGATTGCACTGAATGTGAGGTAAAACAGCAATGCAAGATGAAAAACTTGTCAGACTGTGCTGTAAGTGACAGCAAAGGCAAACAACTTGAGAACAGCTAAATTTTCTACAAGTTTAGAGTGTTGGATAAAATTGTGGAGAAAAAGAGAACAAAGTTTATGTGACTAGTGAAAGAAATATCATTATGAATGACATTAATTTATGCATTTATTAAATAAGTTTTAGAGGCCAAACAAGGTGCTGGAAAGGCAGGAAAAGAGGCTCCTCATGTGTTGAAGACCAGAAAGCCACATGTGGGCCATGGTGACACAGCCTCTCTCCTCCCACATTAATTTTTATGTACCATTATGGGTTATGCTTTATTGTTAATCTTTTATTGCTTACAAGGAAGTTCATTTTGAGAATGTGGAAGGCACAAGTACCCACATGCCTTCTGTTCCTATACATGCTCAGTCCACTGAGTCTTCTCCAGCTGCTATGGTGAGAGTGATTTCTTGCACTTTAGTGCAAGAAGATTGTGAATCAAGGTGCTGACACCCCCAGCCCTACTTACTCAGGGCTATGGTGTCTGGCTGTCATGACTGGACTAGGAGAGTGTTACTCTAGATGTAAACACTGTTGCCTATGCCCTGTATCAAATGTTCACCCATATCCATGGTACTCACAAGATCAAACCATATTTTACAGATAAGGCTACTGTTCCTCCTCAGTTAGAGTCACTTGTGTTTGATATTACTGACCACACTCTCTCTAGATGCTTATAAACATTTTAGTCAGTGCTGTTCTCTGGGTTCCCCTTCATTTCTGTGAAACTTAGTATTTTTTCCCAAGCTTCTGCTTTCTGTCTTTCTGAAATTTGGTAATATTTGCCTGTCATGTCTGGTGATATTCTTCTGACCTTCCATAATGGTTGATGACTACACATCTGCAGTTGATTCAATCAGTGCTTCAGTAAAATCCATGAATCTGAAGCATCTACCCTGTTCTGTCACCCAGGGTGCTACTCCCTGAGTCCTTGGTGGCAGGGCTCAGAACAGGGGCTAAGATTCAGTGTCCTGAGTACAAATGATTGGCATTAGTGATGACAACGTGAGTCAGTTTTCTTTTCAAAGAAATACATAAATAAAGAAATACGTATTGTTCACAACACAATATAAAACTTCAACTCACATGATTTCTGTCTTCATAACATTATGATTCCAGAGTTTGGTTTTTGTTCTTGAAATGAGTTCAAGAATATTCTTCATGTTTATGAGTTAAAGACTGTTCTTCATAGTGCCTTATATATGAAAATATTTCTCAGGTATGTAATTTTATGCTTTATATGAAAAGGTTTTGTGAAGATGCAATGAAAATGATTGAAGCACAAGTAAGGGAGAGAGACACAGCAGAGTGAAGATGGTTCAGTCAACTTGGGATGCAAAAACAGCAGAGTAGATGGTGTGCTGCACAAAAAGCTAATGATACATATTCAGAGAAACACAACAAAAACAATAGAGCTGCCCAGCATTGGATGGCTGGATCCCTCATGCACATTTGCAGAAGGAAAATAGCCCAGCAGTGGGGCAGAAGTGCACAGCTCTTCCCCACATAATTGACCTAGGATCACCTTAGGATGCAGAGAGGTCACTTCTGAGTCTATACCCAAAGAAGAGGAAAGCAGGGTCTAAGGAGGTATTGAACACCAGTGTGTACAGCAGCCTTAATTACAATAGTAAAAATATGAAAACAATATGTGGATCACCTCTGAAATGAACCTGTAAACACAATTTTTAATGTTTATATATATTTCTAATATATCCTTCACTAAAGAGTAATTTTATAAATATAAGAGTAATATCACAAAAACATGAATGCTGATTTTTTCCAATGTAGTGTAATGAAAAGTCTGTAGACAGACAATAGAAGAGGGATTTCCAGGGTAGGGGAAAGCAAGGAGAAATTTAACAGGAACAGACTGAGTTTGCATGATAAAATCATTCAGGAAATGGGTGGTGGGGATGGTTGTTAACATTTCCAATGAAGTAAATTCCATTGAGCTACACACTTAAAAGTTCATGACTTTGAAAATTTCATGTGGCATGTATCTTATAACAAGAGAGATTTGGAAAAATGTAAGAGTGGTCTAGCTAAAATACACACCAATCTCAGGGCAGGGTAGTTTGTCAGAAAAATGTTTACAAGATATACACCTGAACATGAATCTCTTTTTATCACAGTTATACACTATAAAAGGAGAAAGTGGAAAAAGAATGGAAAAGTCACAAATTTATCTTCAAAACCAGCCCCTTTATTTCCATGCATATACAGAGACAGATGTCATGGGAAGGGGAAACATGAGCTTTCCCAACACTTTTGTCCTGCTGGGCTTCTCAGAGTTTCCGTGGCTAGAGAGGCCCCTCTTTGCAGTGGTCCTGGTCACCTACATCCTCACGCTAGTGGGGAACAGCTCCATCATTCTCCTCTCCCTGGTGGACCCCAGACTCCAGTCACCCATGTACTTCTTCCTCAACAACCTCTCTCTGCTTGACCTCAGTCTCACCTGTACCATTGTACCCCAGCTGCTGGCCAACCTGTCAGGACCAGACAAGACCATTACTTCCTCCAGATGCATCACACAGGTCTTTGTTTTCTGCTGGATAATAGCCAGTGAATGTGCTCTGCTGGCCATGATGGCCATTGATCGCTATGTGGCCATCTGCTGGCCCCTCCAGTATACTCTCATCATGCGTGCCTGGGTGTGTGTGCAGATGGCAGCAGTATGCTGGTCCAGTGGGCTCATGAACTCTCTGCTTCAAACCACACTCACACTCAGGCTTCCTCTGTGTGGACACAACACCCTGGACCACTTCTTCTGTGAGGTTCCTGTGCTCATCAAGCTGGGCTGTGGGGACACCTCTGCTAATGAGCTGGCCCTCACTTCAATGACCATCCCATTTGGAGTGATGTCTTCCCTGCTGGTAGTCATCTCCTACATCTTCATCGCAAGGGCTATACTGAAGCTACCTTCAGCTGAAGGCAGGCACAAGGCACTCAGCACCTGCAGTTCCCATCTCCTGGTGGTCACCATGTACTTTGGGCCAGGCATGTTCTTTTACCTTAAGCCTTCAGCCAAGAGTTCCCAGGCCAAGTTCATATCCTTCTTCTACTGTGTTGTCACACCTCTGCTCAACCCACTCATCTACACTCTGAGAAACAAGGACATGAAGACAGCATGGACAAGGGTTCTGCAAATCCAGGGCAAGGTGAAGTCTTTAAAAGCACAATCTCTGCCTGTCTCCTGAGCAACCATAGGCACACATCCACACATATTGGCAAATCACATCCACTTTCCCAAAAGAGTGTCTATGAATTCCAAGAAAGTGCTCTCAACTCACTTGTTCAGTCACCTCAATGTTTTGAAAAACTCTTTGGACTCATAAGGTCTATCACTGTGACTCTCATTGTCAGTCTGCCCCTTACTAAGGCCTCCATATCTTGTCTGTGTACAGAGGAGCAAGCAGCATGGTTTTTAATGTCTTTGAGATGGTGAGAAATATTCTTTTTATTCTTTCTTGCTTCCTCATTTGTTTCTTTCCTCCTTTCTATCTTGTTGTTGTTTCTTTCTGCCTATCCTATTTTAACATAAGTGTTACTACATATTAATTGTACACTACAGTGGCTCTGCTTTTAACATTTCTCTACATGCATGTAATGTGTTTTGATCACACTCATCCCCTCTTCCCTCTCCTAACTGTGCTATGTCTTCTCCTGAGCACCTCTGCCTTCCCTAACAGTGCATTGCTATACACGATGATCTTGAGTTCCATCAATTATCCTGAAAATGACATGACTTTATTTTCATTTATAATAGAATCATAGTCCTTGTGTACTACTTTTTCTTTATCCATTCATCCACTGATGGGCATCTAGGATGATTCCACAGTATTGCTACCATAAATACTGGTATGATAAAAATTAGTATGAAAGTACCTCTTGTATGCTGACTTTAGCTACTTTGGGCAATAAAATCCAGAATGATAAATCTGAATAATGAGGGAGTTCTACTTTTAGTTTATTTTCACATTTTTAAGGTACCTCCATTCTGATTTCACAGTGACTGTAATATTTTACATTCCCAAAAATAATGTGTGAGGGTTTCATTTGAAATTCATCCTCACCAGCATTTATTACATTTTACTTTTTGATAGTTTTTTTGACTAGGATGAAAATGAATTTCAGTGTAGTTTACATTTGCCTTTGCCAAATGGCTCCTTACACTGACCAGTTTTTCATATAATTATTGACTATCTATGCTTCTTTTGAAAACTATCTGTAAAGATCTCTGGCCCATTTATTTGTTGAGATACTTGTAATTTGATGTTAAATTTTCTGTGTTATTTAAATATTCTCGACATTAATCATCAGTCAGATGGACAGCTGACTAAGATTTTCCCATTCTGGATATTGTCACTTCACTGTGCTTATTGTGTCCCTTTTGTGCAGAAGCTTTTGAATTTCATGAAATATCATTTGTCAATTCTTGCTTGCATTTCCTGAGCTATTGCATCTTGTTCAGGAAATCGGCATCTGTACCAATATCTTGAAGTGTTTCCACTTTTTTCTCCATTGCTTTCAAAGTTTCAATTCTTACAGTAAGGACTTTAGCACACTTTTGAGTTGATGTTGTCACAGGTGAGACATAGGGATCTACTTTCAATCTTCTACAAGTTGTGTCTATTTTCTCAGTATCATTTGTTGAAAGAGGCTCTTTTCTGCAATGTATTTTTAACTACTTTTTGATGAACTGATGGCTGTAGATGATGGGCTCATTCCTACTTCATCTACTTTTATACATTGGGTAATGCCACTCCATTTGAGGGAAGAAACAGGAAGGAGATTGTAAAAACAAATGAGGATGTGTTATGTACATGTACCAAGTCCCCACAAGGAATGTCATTATTATGTGCTGCAAACATGTACTAAGAACTACAATTAAAAAATAAACCAAAAATCAATTCTCTATAGCATATTTTGAAATCAGGTGTTGTGGTGCTTCAAGATTTGTTCCTCTTGCTCAAGGCTGCTTTGCTCTTCTGGGTCTTCCATATCAATTCTTTCATACGAATTTTAACATGTGTTTCTCATTCTGTGAAGAATGTCACTGATGTCTTCATAATCACATTTGATAGTATGGCCATTTTAATCAGGCTATTAATCCTGATTGAAGATCTGAGCAGAAATCCTGTTAAAGTTCCAAGGACCGTAAGCTGAAAATAGAGAAAGATGTCTAATGAGACAAAGGAGGACACAGAGAGAGAAACAGGAGTTAGATACAGAACAGAAAACAGAAGGGTCACCAGAGTCATTCAGATAGGGAGGATCACACAGTTAAGTTTGGCAAGGAGGGGCCCTGAGCAGTGGTGGCTGACAATGAACCAAAGGTTCAGTTAGCTGCTTATCCAGAAGAAGGTCTATCCTGATGGTCACTGTTGACCCTCCTATTCATGAGCACCTTTCAAAAGGAGGCATCCCTTCATTGTTGCCCAAATGTTCCAACCCTCAGTAGAGTGTTCTTTTTCTCAAATGAAATCAAGAATTGGCAAAGTACAGCTCTGATAGCAGTTTTGATGCCACCAGATGATGCCAGGTAAGGCTGGATGTGAACAGTTGTCACGGCCATTGGTGCCAAACCTGTCTGGACCAGCTTGCTCCAGGTGCCTTTGTTCAAGTGCTCAGTACTAGGTTCTACAGCTGCTCTTTCTTTGAGACAATCATTCCATTGACAATGCTTAGTATAAGAATCCTAAGGACATTTAGAACATATCTTATTTGAAAAATAAATCATGAGTAGTGTTGCAGGATCACCACAGCAAGTCTTCATTTTAACAGTGCCTGTGCTGCAGCACACAGACCTGGTATAATGGAGGGGGGCCTCAGAGACTAACCAGAGAAGTGTGTGGTGGGAGTTCAGGCCTGTGATTTGTTTGAGTTTTGGCTAGCTGATTGGTCTACACACAGGTGTGAGAGCGGTCCAGCATGTGCAGGGTTACAGGACAGCAGTAGCTGTCATGGAGCAATTTGGTGAGGAGTAAAGCCAACTGTACTCTTGGACTTACAGCAGTCACATCTCTGGGACTGTAGTTCAGGGATGAAACCAGGGAAGCTTCAGAAGCTAGCTGTGTTCATCATGGGTAACTGAGGCCCAGGAAGTTGGAAATGTTAACAGTGGGTCCAGATCACACCCTGACCCTGGCCACCTTAGGGTGCCCCGTTCTTCAGAGAGGTAGCAGTGCTTCTGGAGTTCCAGGACCAGGTCAGAGGCACCAAAGCTCACAATCTAGCTGCATGCTTCTCATTCAGGCAGGCGTGAAGGAGTGTGGGTGCTGATCAGGAGACAGCAAGGCAAATTATCTCAGTCCACTAGGGGTGGGGAGAATAAAAGCAAGGGGAAGGGGCCAGGCAGCCACCAGGCAAGCCATGCACTCAGGCAAGCATGGGAAAATCAGGAAAGTCAGATGCTTGGCTGTTATCTCATGTATACCTGGACCCCAGCAAATATCCAAGCCACACCATCACCCAGGTTGCAGACAAGTATGATCAGGAGCAGTCAGACCTGTGAGTCCTGGGCTGGGGGAACATGAGACTGAGCAACTTGCTGTCCCCTTCTTGGTGCTCTCAGATGTGACTCCCTCTGAGCACCTCACAAGATGTGTCTGGCTCTTTGTCACACAAAGGACCACTGTTCAGAAATGGCATCTGTCAGAGACATGATCTTGGGCCTGCCAGCCTCTAGAACTAGGGAGAAACAAATGTGTGTGGTTAATGCCACCTACAATGTGGCATTTGTTATGGCAGCACACTGTGGCAGACACTCCTGGCCAGGCTTAGAGCAGACTGCAATATGGAGTAGGCATTTTCCTTCATAATTGGCTACAACGTATTCAGAGCAGGACTGAAGACTACATGAATAACAGAAGCATGGCATATGGCCTGTGGGGTAGCATAGCTCCTCTGCCACCATCTGTGATGGAGACCTAATTCCTGGTCTGTGAAATTGCAGGTCTCCTAAGTGAGATAATTGTGGCTGAGGACTCTGTTGCTCCAAACAATATTCCATTCCTAGAGCTATCTCTCCATTAGTTGTTTTATCAACTTACTAGATAACCACATCCTACCTTTTGTCTGCTCTGCTCTTTTCAGAAGAATGCCTTATCTCCTTTCACAAGCCTGCCTGTGTCAGCTGATATCACTGAATGCCACAGGTATCCCTCTACCCTATTTTACTCATGTTTGTATAATCAATAAATACCAGCAGTCCTGGTTGCTTAGGGTCCTAGCTACATGCTTGGGTTTGTCCATCCCAGTTCCCTATTTTGCAGTGAATCATTGTGTTTTATTTTGGCCTTACATTGAAATGCATTGGAATGAATTGCAGGAGATCAGGGCTCATGGCTGGGGACCCCAAAAGTCCACTGTGTAAGTGACTCTTCATATAGACCACAGGTTCCTCTCCCCATATTTGAACCTGTAGCCTGGCTATATGGTAATGCAAATGATGCATTTCCAGGGCTCTCTGTGAACTGATACAGCCCACAGACACAGACAAGATGTGCTGTCTTACAAGGACCTCTTATCCAAGGCAGCACACAGAGTCTGGTAGTAAGACATGGACAGCTGAGCAGCACATGAGAGGATCCACTGAAGCCTGGAAAGAATAGAGAGCAGAGGGCTCCTTGTTGACAGATCACCCGGGACTCTGAATATCCCAGTTTCTAAGGTGGTCTGTGTGATCTACAGTTTGACATGTGCTTGTTGTGTTTATGTGTTTAAAATAAATTATTTCATTAGTTGTTCAAAACTTTGGCAGAAATTCCTGCAATTCAGATTTTGTTAAGTGTCTGACAAATGCCCCAGGACACAAAACAGTGGAAGAGGGTGGAATATTCCATAGTTTGGACTGGGTGGTGATCTTCTGGTTACATGATCATGGTCCACTAGGAAGCAGTGTCTATGTCTGCTCCTCTATCCCCTCTTTCCCACATTTTGTACCTCTGATCACACAAGGTGAGATTTCCCTCAAAGGCACCCCTTCCATGGTGTCCTGTGAAGTCATTGGCCCAAGACAAGGTGGTCTACCTTTTGTGGACTGAAATTTCCAAACTGTGAGCCAAAATAAACTTTTCATTCATAGACTTATTGAGTGTAAGTGCTGATAGACAACAGGGATTCAAACTCACATTCCTCAGACACTTAGTCCAAAGTTTGCCCTCAAAACAAAATCAGCAGATATTTCTCAGAAATTCCCACAACACTAATAAAAATTGATGCTTGCTCATTTCTGTCACCTTTATTCTTTTGCAATAGTGTTGAAAAACACTAATGCAGTTAAAGGTTTGACAAAAACCTGTAGGAAAATTTACTGCAGAATTTGCTCTTTCAAATACTTTAGGCCTTTAACTAATTATGTACAAAGACACTTGGTCTCCAAAAGAGGGTATGCAGTGAACACATGTCTCCTCACAGAGAAATGGGGTTCCCAGCTTCATAGAGTTCAATGAGTCCCTCACTGACTTCCACACTCTAGCATCCTAACACACAGATGGTAATGTATGTGCAGGATGAGGAGATCAGACACTGGACAGAGCCATCCAGAAAGCAGTTGAATTTTCTTCATGAAGATGAAATGGATAAAATATTCAGAGAGTAAAGAATATGGACATGGCCTTAGAATGGAAAGGAAAAGAATAGATCCATCTTATCTTGAACAATATGAGAAACTTAAATTGTAACAGTGTCATGATTCATGAAAGAATGGAAAACATAAGACTCTAAATATATGGAGTGTAGATTGTGAAATGCCTTTTTATCCAATGTAATTAAACACCCAAACTTTATTTTCAATCTAGCATTTTTAAAGCAAAGATAAATTATAACCTAGGTATAGAAGCCAACCAGGAGAAATAAACCCAGCTACTTTTTTTACCAAGATCATGATTTTATGGGACTAAATGACAAAGGAGTAATTTAATCCAGAATGCTTTTTTACACATCTGCTGAAGAAACATAGAAATAGAAAAGTATATACTTGCTGGCATATTTTTATATGGACTCTGCCAAATATTTTTCAATTTTGGCAGTAAAAAGGAGTAAGTTGGTGTGTATCTTCTGTATGCATTTTATTTTAACTTTTAAAATATTTATACATTACAGCAGTAAATGTTTATGGTGTGTAAAGCAATATAATTTTTGAATATAATGTTCAATGATGATATCAACTCAAAGAACTTATCCAGCATCTCAAATACATGAAGTCTCCTGTGATGAGAATATTCCAGACACACTTCCAGTAATGATTAGCTGTGTGTTCCTGTGGAAATATTTAAACTCTGTACACACAATCACTGTGACACCATTCACAACAGCCAAGGTATGGAATTAAGCTAAATGACGATAGGAATGAATGCTTAAGAAAAAAGCATTTATAAACAGAAGAGACTATCGAGCCTTGAAAAAAAGAAATTCCTTCATTTATAAAAATATGGATAGAATTAGAGTATAAATGCTGATTACAGAATTAGAATATATTGCCCCATGTTAAATAGACTAAACACAGAAAGAGAAACCCTACCTCTTCTCTATTCTATGTGGAATCCAAAACCATTGCACTCATGCAATGACAGCTGTGGTTGCCAGAAGCTGGAACTTGGTGGAATACAGAAAAGAAAATTAGAAGACTAAAAGGCTCACCTAGATGGAAGAGATAACTTGGGATTTTGAATGTATTTATTACATGTTCCGTGGTCTTTTTCATATGTGGATCTGAAGTTTGATATATTCACTTTATGTGGGACTCTTTGCAAATAACTTCATGATTATATACAGAAGTCATTTTCAAATTAACCAGGTTTATAAGACTTCTCTTTCAGATAGTCATATGTATGTTTTAACTAAACAGTGTTTAAAAATGCATTCCTTCAACATCTTTGTCCATTATTGAATCTAATCATGAAATAGATATTAACATGTAGAGACAAGTAGAGGGAAGATAAGCATTGCAAACTGCTAGACATGGAAGGGTGAGAGGGAAGCACTTGAACCTCATCCTGCTCTCTCTGCAAAGAACTGAGTGATTCAGCCTTCAGCATCTCTCATCTGAGAGCTCTTTGCTCTTCCAGGGATCTGTGCCATAAACGATGCTTTAAAAAAAACACCCCCATGTGTGATGTGGACTTTATCCCTGAGAGTAAATCTTCTTAGCCAAATGTAGGATGGGTGAAATAAATTGGTCTTCATTGTAATGTGGAGGATTTTGGAAGGAACATGGGGAAGAGAACTGGCAGTTTATCTGTGGTGTCTCACGCAGGTCCATTATGAAGGCCACAGGTAGTTGCTGAAAGATGACTTCTATAGTATACATCAGAACCACAACACAAACATAGTGATATGTACACATCAAAGAACATCTACACTCCTATGTTTATGTAAGAATAAGCACAAGACTCAATCTAGGGAACCAAAACACAAGGTGTCTATTCTTGAATGGATGGATGAACAAACATACAACATATACTCATTCACAGGAGAGACAATATTCTGTCATTTCTGGGCATCCTAATGATAAAGGATGAAACTGGAGATCCTAGATATAAAGGGTATAAGTCACACACAGAAAAAGAAATACCACACACAGGGCTTAATGCATATATATGGGTTCTCCAAATGCTGAGCTCCTAGGACTGGTGAGAAAATCAGTAGACAGCAGAAACTGGATGTGAGAGAGGTTGGGGATGAGGACAGATTACTAAACAGGAGCTGAATCACAGCAGAGAGAAGGTGGGAGCATAGCTGCAGTGATAACTCCAGGATTCACAGAGGATGGTTACAATTAACAATGTTGTATTGTGCTGATCCAAATAGTTACAAGGGAAATTTCTGAATGCTCTCAACCAAAGAAGTGATCAATTTTAAGGTGATTGATAAGGTGAGTGCAGTTGTGATTAACAAACAATGTACAAATGTGTGAAACAGCACACTGCATCCTACAAAGATGCACAATTATGTTAGTACAAGTATAAAGAAAAGCAAAGGAAACTTAAAATAAAAGATGTGGCCTCTACAATATTTAAAAGTGTGAGCCAAACTATTTTGTCCACCAATAGTTTTAAAATCTAAATAAAATTGTCCTTATTTACAGTACGCAATATACAATAGCAAAAACAAGTCTGTATTTATATGTTTATTTTTTATTCTTTTGGAGCACTTGAAATTTAACCTAGAGTGCTCTATCATTGAGCTACATGCGCAGTCCCCTAATTTTATGTTTTATGTCATCTTCTCACTGAGTTGCTCTGCTAGTATGAATTTTTAGTTCTCCTGCCTCAGTCTCCTGAGTATCTCGTATTACCCAGGTGTGTCACCATGCACGGCACATATTTGCACTTTTAATACTTCTGAAAGCAAGCTTACATGATAGTGTTTTTTTGAAGAGGTTCCAATATTTTAAGGAAATAGAGCATTTGTGAGCCCCTAAAAGAAACTGACCTTGAGGGAGCCCATGGTCAAACACAGTTGGCAAATCCATCAAACAATTGAAAACAGAGAAAGTGAAGGATTCTCTCAGATGCCAGTGATAGGTCTCTTTACCAATTCCTGTACTCCCCCTCTCTCCCTCACCCACCTCCTTGAGGCCTCTGCTCTTATTTCCACTCCTCCTTCCCCATGGGTGGTACAGCTGTCACACTGATGTGGACCCATGACCTGCTCTATGTGATACTGGAGTTTCAGCTTCTCTACACCCAACCACCTGGACCTGACCCACAGGATGCTGGGCAGGTGATTGGGACCTGTCAACATAGGGAGAGAATGGCCTCTGGTGTGGCTGACACCTGTGTTACACTCAATCCACAGGCAGCTGGTGGAGATATTGTAGACCTTGACAAAGTCCCAACATGGATATCTTGTGACAACTCTCCTTCCATGGGGGGCATGATCAGCTCTTCACCAGTCCCCATGGTGTGGAGGTCACTGCTATCAACAACATGTTCTAAACCAACCCAGGCAGTGTTATCTTCTCCATCTCACTCTGTGGGTGGAGATGGTGGAAACAATGGAATCCAGAACAAAGTGAAAGCTATTGCAATATGGTAAAATACATTTCAAGAAACTGGTATTGCAAAACATGATATTTAATAAAGATGCCATAAACTTATCTACAGCACTACAAAGTAAATATCTATACAGCTAAAGAGCTTCTCAATATTTTGATGAAGTGATTTGTTCACATTTAAATTACATTGCTTCAAAACTAATTGGCTATGAAGTTTATCTACACTCATGTATAATTCTGAATGCTCTGGAACTCATCTGACCTCAGAAGCTAAGAAAGGTTGAGCCTGATTAGCACTTGCATGGGAATGTGTGAAAGATTTAAACAGAATTCCCTTGTGGTGGCATCAGGTTGCTCCTGAACACAGTCTTTGATAAGGAGCCATGAGATCCATGTGGCCACAT
Source organism: Heterocephalus glaber (assembly GCF_053883595.1). NCBI lineage: Eukaryota > Metazoa > Chordata > Mammalia > Rodentia > Bathyergidae > Heterocephalus > Heterocephalus glaber. The sequence goes on along the minus strand of NW_028258504.1, from coordinate 120,786 downwards.
ACCACATTTCAGTCCTGTAAAGCAATTTTATTGTTTCATGATGTGGCCTTCAGCTCACTTAGACCCCTCAGAGCAAGAAGATTCCAGAGATAATAAACTAGAAGAAGAACAAATCCCTCTGGACTGCTACTTTCTACAATCTCAGCCGTGGAGCTAATTATGTACATGAGCATCTCAGGTCTCAGAGCATCCAGCCAGGAATCTCAGGAGGCCTCCAGTCAACAATTCCCCTCTCCTGAATGGATTCAGGTGACTGCACCGCCTGTGAACGGCATCCAAGATCCTAGAAGGAAGCTGCATACCTGTCCCAGGACCCAAATGCTGGCTCCTCACTCTCTACACCTTTGCCTCTTCAATGTCAATGTAAATGAGGGGAAACCCAGTTAGTTGTGAGCAGGTTTGCTGAGCCTCTTTTCTCCTCAATTTGTGAAGTACATTGTCTCCCTTATCCAAGGAAGGCTTACTTAGTCCATCTAGGCTTTGGGAGCAAAAAACCCAGGAACTGAAATGAGCAGCATGAGGAGGTAATTTTTTAAACCTGATGATCACCTCCCTGCTATCATCATAGTACCTTTCAAATGGGAAAAATATTAACACCAGGAAGATGTATATGAACTGCTGGCAAAGGAAAATATCACAGCAAAACAATCCCAAGCAGTGAAAAGGGAAATAAAACCATCGCAGCACACAAATGTCCCTCCAGGTAGGAACAAGTATTGAACAGGGTTTTAGATGAAAAGCAGAAGAAAAAAATAAAATAAAACCTCTGTCATTATCTATGATATTAGAAATTATTGGCTTAGCATAAAATAGAATTTCTCTCTAGTCTAGAGCACTGGACAGAATTTAGGACAAGGCAGAAGTAGTTTGTGTGAAATGTCAAAGAAACATCATTTGCCTGTGCATTGAGATGCTTGAGTGTGAGGTTTGAACATGTAGAGGGGTCAGGCATCAAGAGGATTTCCATGGGGCAACAGTGGGAGGAGGAACTTGAAATCTGTGGGACATGAGTAACCCTACAAACTATTTATTTACTTTTGGATCCAAATATTAAATAGTTGCTCAAGAGGATACATGTTTAGAGAAGGCAAACTTTAAAGTTATACCATAGAGAAGCTGGCAATCCTATTTGATCATTACACATGTGTAATGTGTGTGGAATAAGCACACAGTACCATGTAAATAAAAAAATTGATAATAATAAATGTAAAAACAAATTTTTTCACTTTTATATATTTGTGCTGTGTAATAACCCTAGAGTCATGTGTGAGCTGGAGAACTGCTCTAGCACTGAACTACATCATCAACCCTAAATGAACTATTTAAAAAACTTAAATATATGTCAAACTCACAGAGTTCTCACAAGCAGAAGGAAGGTTACAGAGGGACTAGAATGGTGTCAGAATTAAATCATATGTGGAGACACAGAGTGGAGACCATGGTATGATTCTCAGAGGAGCTGGCTCTGCTGCAGGGCTTCCAGGTAACATGTCCTCCTGTAAACCAGCTGTGGCAGAGGAAAAGCCCTGTGCAGGGACCCTGGACTGCAAGGGGAGCAAGCAGAGGAGAGGATAAGGTTGGAGAGACAGAATACAAGGGAAGATGAGTGGGCCACATGGTGGCCTTAGTGTAAAGTGGGGGGTTCAATGGTCCCTCTGGGCTTTAAATGAGGATTGTAATTCCTGGAGATCACTTGAGCAGGTGAGCATGAGATCTGGATTGGAGTCAGTGCCTTTGGAAACAGAACTGTCCCAGAGATAACAAGTCTGACATTATGACAACAAAGGAAGCCCATGAAGTGTTTTTCATTCCTGAGTTTCCTGAATAGTTTTGTACTCATCTCAAATGATCATGGCTCAACTAAACCAAATTATTTCAATTATATCTTGGCATGGAGAAAGTTCTTTTTAAAATTAACATTTTATTTTTGTGTGTGTGTGTGCGCTTGGCTAATTTCGCTGAACATAGCTGTCCCAGGTTTATATATTTGTCCCAAAGGACAGGATTGTGTCTGTTCATAATGCTGAATAATGCATCACATTTGCACACCACAATTTCTTTAGTCATTCTTCCACAGATTGACACATAGATCAACTCACCATTCTTTCTATTTTGAAATGTGATACAATGGAATGCAGGTAATTTTTAATTATGCTGCCTTCAGTTCCTTGGTTACATACTCAGACATGGGAGTGACTCATCCAGTGGTAGGTAGTTACAGTTTAATTCAAATTGTTTTCAACTGTGGCTGCACTAATGCACAGCCCACAAATGTGTGTCTGGGTTCCGCCCCATGCCCCTGCCCACATTTCTTATCTTTGTCTTTCTACACCAGCCATTCTAAAACTGGTGAGCTGAGAGACAACTACACATGGTCTCATTAGAATGTAGAATTTAAAAGTATTGATCTGGTTGAAATAAAAACTAAAATGGTAGAGACCAGAAGGGAGCAGTCATACAGGGAATGGGTTGAGAGATGGTGGCCAAAGCTAAATTTAGCCACTTGATAATGTTCATATACTTAAGAACATAATGTTATCTTTTTCTTAAATTCTTTTACTCATACATTTTAGGCATACAATATGTTTACATTTATCATTGGGTGCTTGTACCTGTACATGATACATCTTGGTTCTTATTTATACCCCATTCCCTGTGGTCCCTTCACCCCCTCCACCCTTCCCTATTTACAAAGACTTTGTTTTCATTTTTCCCTTTTCTTATAATTTTTCCTTTCCCTTCTTTCCTTTTCCCTTACCCTCCCACTTCCCCCACAACTTTGGACCTTTACTTCCTATTTAAAATTATCAAATATTCATTTTAAACATTTTAAATCTTATTTATATTTTCAGTTCCTCAGACTAGAGAAACTATGTGGTATTTACACGTGTGTCCTATTTATTTCACTTAAGAGTACGTCCTCAATATGCATCCATTTAGCTATAAATGTCTCTAGTTTCTCATTCTTTATGGCTGAGTAGTACTTCATTTTATTAAAAAACATATCTTCTTATTCCAGTTTACAGTAGATGGGAACTTGGGCTATTTCCAAGCTTTAGCTATTACAAACTGTGCCATTATAAACACGGGTACACATATATCACTGTGGTATGATTCTTTTAGTTCTTGTTGGAAGATAGCCAGGAGGGGAATAGCTGGATTGAATGGGAACTCTAATCCTAGTTCTTTGAGGCATCTCCATACTGATCTCCACAGTGGTTGCACCAGTCTGCACTCCCACCAACAATGGAGATTGGTTCCTTTCTCCCCAAATCCCCACCAGCATTTGTTATTGGTTGATTTCTTGATAGCAGCCATTCTTTCTGGGATGAGGTGGAATCTCAGTGTTGTTTTCATCTGCATCTCTTGAATGAACAGTGATATTGAACTTTTTTTCATATGTTTATTTGCTGCTTTTATTTCTTTGTCTATGAAATTACTATTCATTTCAGATCCCCATTTTTGTATTGGGTCTTAGAATTTGCAGAGTCTATTTTCAGTTCTTTATATATTCTAGATAGTAGTCCTTTATCAGAGGTACAGCTGCTAAAAATTTTTCCCACACTGTAGGTTGTCTCTTAGCTCTGTTGGTGGTTTCCTTTGCATTGCAGAAGCTCTTTACTGAGATCCCAGTTGTTGATTTTTTGTGCTAGTTCCCGTGCTACTGAGGTTTTGTTCATAAAGTCTTTTCCTATGCCAATGTCTTCAAGAGTTCTACCTAACTTATCTTCCAGCAAGTTTAGTGTTTCTGTTTTAATATTTAGATCTTTATTCCACTTTGATCTTAGTTTAGTACATGGTGATAGGCATGGGTCTGCTTTTAATCTTTGACAGGTTGAAATACAGTTTTTCCAACATCATTTATTAAATAGGCTATCTTTCCTCCAGTGATGGTGGTTGGCTCCTTTGTCAAAGATGAGGTGGCTGAGTATGTCTGAAGTTGTTTCTGCATCTTCTAATCTATTCCACTGATCCTCAGGTCTGTTTTTCTGCCAGTACTATGCTGTTTTTATCACAGTAGCTTTGTAGTAGAGTTTCAAGTTGGGGATTGTGATACTCCCTGACAGGTCTCTGTTGCCTAGAATTGCTTTTGCTATTCTAGGTCTCTTCTGGTTCCAAATGAATTTTTGGATTGTTTTCTCTAGTTCTGTGAAGTATATTGTTGGAATTTCAATTGGGATTGCATTAAATCTATATAGTAGTTTTGGAAGTATGGCCATATTCACTATATTGGTTCTTCCTACCCAGGAGCAAGGAGTGTCTTTCCATTCTTTTGTATCCTCTTCAATCTCCTTTTTCAGAGTGCTGTAGTTTTCAGGGTAGAGGTCTTTTGCTTCCTTTGTTAGGTTGATTCCTAGATATTCCATTTTTTGGATGCTATTGCAAAAGGAATTGTTTCCCGAATTTCTCTCTCAGTGAGTCTTTTATTTGTGTATAAGAAGGCTATTATTTTCTGAGTATTGACCTTGTTTCCAGTTATTCTACTGAATCTGTCGATTAAGTCTAAATGTCTTTTGGCAGAATTTTTTGGGTCTTCTATGTAAAGCATCATATCATCAGCAAATAATGACAGTTTAACTTCTTCCTTTCCTATCTTTATTCCTTTTATTTATTTCTCTTTTCTAATTGCTGTGGCTAATATTTCCTGAACAATATTGAACAGGAGTGGTGATAGTGGGCATGTGGTATAGTTTCAAGGAGGGGATTGTGATACTCCCTCTGTTTCCTAGAATTGCTTTTGCTATTCTAGGTTTCTTCTGGTTCCAAATGAATTTTTGGATTGTTTTCTCTAGTTCTGTGAAATATATTGTTGGAATTTCAATCGGTATCATATTAAATCTATATAGTAGTTTTGGAAGTATGGCCATTTTTGCTATATTGGTTCTTCCTACCCAGGAACAAAGGATGTCTTTCCATTTTCTTGTATCCTCTTTGATCCCTTTTTTCAGTGCTGTAATTTTCAGTAGAGAGGCCTTTTGCTTCCTTTGTTAGATTGATTCATAGCTATTTGGTTTTTTTTGGATGCTATTGTAAAAGGAATTGGAGAGCCTCATATTTTATTTGTATACAAATGTCAACTTTTGTACAGCATATTTATTTGAAAATATATAACTTGGACTTACAAAATTGTCATCCTTCAATATTTTTATGCATTTCTTACCAAGTGCCCTCTCTTGTAAGTGGAGATTCCACGTGAAGCAGAATTCTCCTGTACTTTGCTCTTTGACTTTGCACAGCTTTTAGGCACTATCCTTGCGGCTCTGCCTCCTGAAGATTGGTGTGCCCTTAGGGAGACCAGTGGGAAAGCCCTGGCCTCAGGGGACTCTGGGTCTGTCCTGCTGACACTCTGCTCTCTCTGTTACATGGCCCAGGGTCTCTGCTCCACTGACCTTGCCATTAACCACACAGGTGTGCATGCTTCACCCTCACTGATCAAGTGCAAATTATGTGTGAGTTGTGATTAACCTTGGCTTACAGATGAGAAGAGGGATGCTCAACTGAAAGCTCACTAAGGGGCACAGGCTCCTTAACTTGAGCTGTAAGCAGCAGCCAGCATTTGACCTATTGCAACATAGTTTCTCTGCTCCTTAATTGATTCTTGTGTGCTCTTGTGGGTTACCATGGTTGTTGTTTGTTATCTTGTTGACCATTGATAGGGTATATCATTTTTATTTTTTTATTTATTTTATTTTTTTAAATTAACTTTATTGGCACATTTAAAGTATACAATATAATGACATTCATCATTGGAAATTTGCAGCCTTACAAAATCCATCTTGGTTCTTATTTTTTCCCCATTCCCCCTCCCTCCCTTCCATCCCTCCACCCCTCCCTATTTACAAAGACTTTGTTTCCATTTTTTCTTTTTCTCATATTAATTCCATTCTCTTCTTTCTTTTCCCCTCCCTCTCCCATTTCCACCTCCCCTTTGGACATTTTCTTCTTATTTCACATCATCCTATTGATATTTCTTATCTGGAAGGTCTACCAACAAATTCTGGTTTTTATCATCTAGGAGTTACTTAATGTCTCCTTTATTTTCTAGGTAGTATTTTTCTAGATATGGAAGTTTTGATTAACAAGGGTTATGATTTTTTTTTTTAGTCTTTATTTTTTCTTTTCTTTTTTTTCAACCTTAAATCTGTGTGAATGCTATTCCATTGCATTCTTGCCTCCATCCTTTCTGAAGAGAAGTTATCTGTTTATCTTATTGAGAATAATTACCTTAAAATATCATTTCTTTCTTACTGCTTTCTAAATTCTCTGTAGTTACCAGGGGGATAATAATTGAAGGACCTTTGTTAGCAAGACAGACTCCATATTGCTGCTTGACCCACCTGCCTGCCCTTTAGATGAACTCAGAAGGAAGAAGCTTAGAAACCTCCTCCCCTTAGAGAGTCTCTTAGAAACAACAATTAATCAACTATTGTTTTACAAATGTTCTAACAGTAGGACTTTCCGCTTCTGTGCCTTTTGCTTGGTTTACTAGTTCTATCCCATAGGGGGGCCTAGAAACTGTTGGCCTCAAAGGTGTATAAAACATGTTTGTCAACCCCCAGTCAAGGCTCTAGTCTGATGCTTGGCTCGGGTCCTGGCTGGTAATAAACTCCTGTGTGGACTTAATATCGGTCTCTGGTTGGTTCTCTCTCACTGGGTGGAACAATAATGATATATATAAGTATGCATCTTTTTGAATTTATTCAACTTGCAGTTTGTTGAACTTCTTAGCTCTGTTAAGTTTTTCAAGTTGCAGGATTTCTTAGTCATTTCATTTTACAGAATATTTTTCTTTTATCATATCTTCTTTTCCCTTCTCTTTCTTCTCTCCTTCTGAGACTCCCACTATATGTATGACTGTGTATCTGGTGATATTCTACAGGTATATAAGGCACTATGTGATTTTATTTATTATTGTCCTCTTTATTTCTTTAGCCTAGATAATTTAAATTGATTTCTCTTCAAGTTCCTTCATTCTTTTACTTACTCAAATCTACTCTTGACTATTTAGTGAAATTTTCATTACATCTTTTATATCTTTTAACTCAGAAATTTCTCCTTTAAAAAATCATTTCTGTGCTAGGCATTGTGATACATACTTCTAGGAGGCTGAGGTAGGAGGATTTCAAGTTTAATCCCAATCTGAGCAACATAGTGACTTAGCAAAACCCTGTCTCAAAAAAGCAAAACAAAATAAAAACATACCAGAGAATGTAGCTCAGCAAGTAAGCCCTAGGTTCAATCCCCAGTATTCGAAAAATATAATTTTTCTTTTTGTTAATATTCTTGGTTTAATGAGACATGGTTCTCATACATTCTTTTAACTATGTAGACATTTTATTTTTGTTCTTTGAGAAGTTGTAAAAGACTGATTTAAAAATCTATGTCTCCTAAATCCAAGGTGTAGGCTTAATGGGCTTTCTCAGGGATGGTTTCTATTAACTGCATTTTCCTTTGGGTATGGGCCATATTTGATACTTTCCTTTCATTTCTCTAAATTTTTCTTGAAAAATAAACATCTTTCATAATAAAAAATAGCAACTCAGGCAATCAGATTTTCCCCCATCCCAGGTTTGTTGTTGTTTCTGTCGTAGTAGTTGGTGTTTATTATTTTTTGCTTTCTTCATAAATTAATTCTGTATGTATTCTTTGATATGTGTAACTACTGAAGCCTCTAGTTAATCTATTTGCTTATCATTTCCAGCTCTTCCATTTTCATTCCTTGCATTATTTGGATCACAGACACTTCATTCATCTTTTTAAAAAATATTTTTAAATATTTTTTTATTAAATTCTTTTATTGGCACATTGTAGATATACAACACAATTAGATTTCTCATTGGGAATTGTACCTTTACATAATGCATCTTGGTTCTTATTTTTTCCCCATTCCCAGCCCTCCCTTCACCACGTCCACCCTTCCCTATTTACAAACACTTTATTTCCATTTTTTCCATTTCTCAGCATTTTTCCTTTAACTTCTTTCCTTTCCCTCATCCCGCCCACTATGCCTACCCCTTTGCACCTTTTCTTCCTATTTTACATTTTCGATTATTCATTCTAATCATTGGTACATTTTAGGTATACAATAAAATGACATTCATCATTGTAAATTTGCACGTTTACATAGTCTCTCTTGGTTCTTATTTTTCACCCTTGCCCAGCCCTCCTTTCAACCCCTTCAGTCCTATTTACAAAGGTGTTGTTCCTATTTTTCCATTTTCTCATATTAGTCCCACTCCCTTCTATCCTTTTCCCTAGCCCTCTCACTTCCTTCCCCTTTGCCCCTTTTCTTCCTGTTTCACATTACATATTATACATTTAGTCCTCATTTACACTTTCAGATTCTCACACCAGAGAAACTATTTGGTATTTACACATGTGTGTCCTATTTATTTCACTTAAGTGTATTGCCTCAATGCACATTCACTTAGCTATAAATGTCTCTAATTTCTCATTTTTATGGCTGAGTAGTACTCCATTTTGTAAAAAAAAACCACATTTTCTTTATGCAGTCTCCAGGTGATGGGCATTTGGACTGTTTCCAAGTTTTATCTATTACAAATTGTGCTGCTATGAACATGGGTGCACACATATCACTGAGGTATGATTCTTTTAATTCTTTGGGGAAGATCTCCAGCAGTGGAATAGCAGGGTCAAATGGGACTTCCAGTCCTAGTTCTTTGAGGTATCTCCATACTGATTTCCACAGTGCTTGCACCAGTCTACACTCCCACCAGCAGTGGAGCAGGGTTCCTCTTTCCCCAGAGCCCCGCCAGCATTTGTTATTGGTTGATTTCATGATAGCAGCCATTCTTTCTGGAGTGAAGTGGAATCTCAGTGTTGTTTTCATTTGCATCTCTCGAATGACCAGTGATGTTGAACATTTTTTCATGTATTTATTTCCTCTTTGTACTTCTTTGTTTGAGAAATGTCTGTTCATTTCAGATGCCCATTTTTGGATTGGGTCTTTAAATTTGAGAGGTCTGATCTTATTAAGTACTTTATAGATTTGAGATAGTAGACCTTTGTCTGAGGAAGAGCAGGTGAAGATTTTTTCCCACATTGTGGGTTGTCTCTTCACACGGTTGGTGGTTTCTCTTGCTGTGCAGAAGCCTTTTAATTAGAAGAGATCCCACTTGTTGTTTGTTTGTGCTAGTTCACAAGTAACTGAGGTTTTATTCATAAAATCTTTTCCTACACTGATGTCTTCAAGGGTTCTTCCTAACCTCTGTTCCAAATGGTTCAGAGATTCTATTTTAATATTTAAATCTTTAATCCATTTTTATTTTAGTTTAGTGCATGGTGAGAGATACAGGTCTAGTTTTAATTTTTGGCAAGTTGAAGCCCAATTTTTCCAGCACCATTTATTAAAGAGGCTATCTTTCCTCCAGTGAGGGTGTTTGGCCCCTTTATCGAAAATGAGATGGCTGAGTGTGTCTGGCGTTGTTTCTAAATCTTCTAATCTGTTCCACTGGTCCTCAAGTCTGTTTCTTTGCCAGTACCATACTGTTTTATCACAGTAGCTTTGTAGTATAGTCACAGGTTGGGGATTGTGATATCCCCTGCCATATCTCTGTTACCTAGAATTGCTTTTGCTCTTCTGGGTCTCTTCTTGTTCCAAATGAATTTTTGGATTGTTTTCTTGAGGTCTATGAAGTATGCTGCTGGGATCTCAATTGGAATTGCATTAAATCTATATAGCAGTTTTGGAAGTATGGCCATTTTCACTATACTAATCCTTCCTACCTAGGAGCAGGGGATGTCTATCCATTTTCTGATATCATCTTCAATCTCTCTTTTCAGAGTGCCATAGTTTTCAGAGAAGAGGTCTTTGATTTCTTTCATTAGGTTGATTCCTAGGTATTTCAGTTTTTTGGATGCTATTGTGAAAGGAATTATTTGCCCTATTTCTCTCTCAGTGAGTCTGTCGTTAGTGTAGAGGAAAGCTATTGATTTTTGTGTGTTGACCTTGTAACCAGCCACTTGACTGAATTTGGTTATTAAGTCTAGGAGACTTTTGGTGGAGTTCTTGGGGTCTTCTATATAGAGTATCCTGTCATTAGCAAATAATGGAAATTTGAATTCTTCATTACCTATCTTTATTCCTTTTCTTTCTCTTGTCTAATTGCTGTGGCTAATGTTTCCAGAACCATGTTGAACAAGAGTGGTGATAGTGGACATTCTTGTCTTGTTCTCGATTTTAGCCTGAAGGATTCCAGTTGACCATTTAGTATGACATTGGCTGTTGGTTTTTCATAGATAGCTTCTATCAGTTTGAGGTAGAGACCATCTATTCCAATTTTTGGTAGGGTTTTTAATCATAAATGCATGTTGGATTTCATCAAATGCTTTTTCTGCATCTATGGAGATAGTCATATGGTTTTTGTCCTTGGCTCTATTGATATAGTGTATTACATTAATTGATTTTCATATATTGAACCATCCCTGCATCCCTGGGATGAATCCCACTTGATCAGGGTGTATGATCTTCTTGATGATCTTCTGCATTCTGTTTGCTATTATCTCATTAACGATTTTTGCATCTATGTTCATTAGTGAGATTGGCCTATAGTTCTCTTTTTCGGTTGGGTCTTTCTCTGATTTGGGGATCAAGGTGATGCTTGCTTCCAGGAATGAATTTGGGAGTATTGCTCCCCTTTCAATTTCATTGAAGAGTTTAAACAGTAGTGGCAGCAGTTCCTCTCTAAATGTCTTGTAGAATTCAGCAGTGAAGAAATCAGGGTCTGGGCTTTTCTTAGTTGATAAGTTTTTAATTATATTTTCAATTTCATTGGTTGATATTGGGTTGTTTAGAATTTTTAGGTCTTCTTCGTTCAACTTTGGTAATTCATATGTATCTAGGAATCTGTCCATTTCTTCTGTGTTCTCCATCTTATTGACATATAGGTTCTGGAAGTCAGTATTGATGATTCTCTGGATTTCTGCTGGGTCTGTTGTAATTTCACCCTTTTCATTCCTCATTACACAGATTTGGGCCTGTTCTCTCCTTTTTTCTGACAAGGTTGGCTAAAGGTTTGTCAATTTTGTTGATTCTTTCAAAGAACCAACTCTTGGCTTCATGGATTTTTTTGTATCGTTCTCTTTGCCTCCATTGTATTGATTTCTCCTCTGATCTTTATAATTTCCTCCCTTGTATGAGCTTTGGGGTTGTTCTGCTCTTCTTTTTCTAGAAGCTTGAGGTTCAGCATCAGGTTGTTTAATTGGGCTTATTCTGTTTTCCTAATATGCGTATTCACTACTATGAATTTTCCTCGTAAGACTGCTTTCATTGTGTCCCATAGATTTCAATATGTTGTATTGTCATTGTCATTTAATTGAAGGAACTGTCTGATTTCTTCTTTAATTTCCTCTGTGACCCATTGGCTATTCAGAAGTGTGTTGTTCAATTTCCACATGTTTATGAAATTTTTTGAGTTTCTTTTTCTATGGATCTCCAATTTCATTGCACTATGGTCTGATGATATACAGGGGATAACTTCAGTTCCTTTGAACTTACTTAAACATGTTCTATGTGTGAGTATGTGGTCTGTTTTGGAGAATGACCCATATGCAGCTGAGAAGAATGTGTATTCTGATTTTGTGAGGTGGAAAACTCTGTAAACATCTGTTAAGTTCATTTGTTCAAGAGTTTGATTGAATTCTAGTATATCATTACTTATTTTTAGTCTAGTTGATCTATCTGTTTGTGATAGTGGGGTGTTGAGGTCCCCCACTACAATTGTATTTGTGCATATATGACTTTTCATGTCTGTTAGTATTTGTTTTATATAGTTGGGTGCACTAGTGTTTGGTGCACAGATATTTATGATTGTCATCTCTTCCTCTTGGATTGTTCCCTTTTACATGGATGTAGTGTCCTTCTTCATCTCTCTTAATCAGTGATGGTTTGAAATCTACATGATCTGCAAAGAGGATAGCTACTCCTGATTTTTTCCAGGTTCCTGTCGCACGGAGTATTGTTTTCCACCCTTTAACTTTCAGTCTATGAGTTTCCTTTTGAATTCAGTGTGTTTCTTGTATGCAGCATATTGTTGGATTTTTCTTCTTGGCCCATTCTGCCAGTCTATTTCTTTTGATTGGTAAATTGAGACCATTAACATTGATAGTTATAGCTGAAACTTATTGACTTGTCATTGCCATGACTTTTTCTTTTTGTTGGGTTCTCCCCCTTTCCATTTAATTTCTTGTCATGCCAGATGGGTTCATTCTGCTTTGCTTCCTGGGGTTGTGATCCTCAATGTCTGTTCCTAGGATATTGTGTAAAATTCTTTGGAGTGCTGATTTGGTATTCACAAAGTTCCTAAGGTGCTCTTTGTCATGAAAGTATCTTATTTCTCCATCAATTTTGAAAGATAGTTTTACAGGGTACATCAATCTAGGTTGGAGGCTGTTTTCTTTTAGGGCTTGGAATATGTCACTCCAAGCTCTTCTTGCCTTGATGGTTTGTGTTGAGAAGTCTGCTGTGATACTGATGGACTTTCCTTTGTATGTGATTTGTTTCTTTTCTCTGACTGCTTGTAGAACTTTGTTCTTCTGTTGTGTTTCTGGAATCTTAACAATTATATGCCTATGTGTAGAATTTTTTTGATCAAGGCTATTTGGAGTCCTATATGCCTCACTTATCTGTATGTCAAGCTCTTTTCCCCTGCTTGGGAAGTTTTCTGCCATTATTTCTGTGAAGAGATTTTTTATGTCATCTCCACTCTCTCTTTTTTCTTCATTGAGCCCAATCACTCTTATGTTATGCTTCTTTGCATCACGGAGCAGCTGCTGGATTGATTTCTCAAGTTCCCTTCTAATTTTGAAGCATTTTTTCTTTTCCTGGTCACTAGTTGCAATCTTATCTTCTATATCTGAAATTCTGTCCTCATGTTGGCTCATTCTGCTGTGTAGACTTTCAATGGAGTTTTCATGTCCTGGAAATCTATTTGCATCTGTTTTATGGATTCCATTTGTTTCTTATGTTGGGATTCCATCATGTTCCTGAGCTCCTCTCTAGATTTATTAATCATGTCTTGCACCAGGGGCACAATTTCTCCTGTTATCTGAGAAATTATTTCTGATTTCATTTTTTCCAGATCTCCTTTTGTTGCCAGTTCAGTGGGTCCAGGTGGTTGTGTATCAGAGTGTTCCATCTCATTTCCCTTTGGGGTTGCTGTAGGTGATCTGGAAGTCTGGTTTTGAGACTTATTTATGTGTTTTCTCATTTTGACCTGGGTGGGGGGCTGTTAGCACCTGCACAGATTACCTCCTCTGAGCTGGGAGAGGTGGGCCAGGGGCCAGGAGCAGTGGTAGGGATGGTGACCCAAAAGCCCTTTCCTGTGTGGTGGGAGCAGCAGGAGGAATGGTGACTGGGAAGCCCCTTCCTGTGGACCAAGAGCAGTGGGATGGCGGCTCAGAAGTCCCTACCTCTGGGCCAGGAGCAGTGGGACTCAGTACCTTGGTCTGGTGGTCTGGTGTCTTTGTAGTGTGGAACCAGGTGTCTGCCTGTCTGCAGCAGGGTGGGGCATATCATTTTTAGCATGAGAAAGTCACCAGTTTCTGCTTGCCTTTTATTCCATACATGTTGTTAATCCACTGAGTCTTCTCAAAATCCTGACAGAGAATATGGCTGGTTTCATTTTAGTGCTTGAGGGAGAGGATCAAGGTATAGATGTGCCCTGTTTTAAGTCCTCAGGTCACTGTGCTAGTCCAGTGAGAACTCAAGTAGGATTACTCCAGATATAACATGCTGCCCATCACCCTACCTCTGATGCCCAGCCATAAACATAGTGTTTACAAGTATCCAAACTTCACTCTCAAATAAGGTTGCTTTTTCTGTTTTGTTGACACTAAGCTCCTCTTGATAGTACTGAACACATTCTCACAAACAATCTGCTCAGTACTGGCCACTAGTATCTCTTTCAGTTATCATGTCAGGCAGTCCCAAGATCTACTCTCTCTTCCTGAAACTTGGGTACTTGGCCCTCACATGTGGTGAAACCTTTTCAGACTCTCCAGAATGCTTGATAACTACCCAACTCCAAGGTGATTCAAACATTTTTTCTGCCATTATCCATAAATTGGAAAGCTGCTTATTATATTTTATAAAACTTCAACTCATATTTTTGTAAATTTTTAAGTAACTTTGTTTCCAATCTCTTCATATAAGTTTCTGAAAGTAGTTTATGCATATTCTCCCAATTCATGAGATAAAATATGTTCTTCAAAATGTGGCATATATGAAAATATTTGCCATGTATGTAACATTGTTGTATAATGAATTTTTTTTGTAAAGGTGACATGAAACCGATACAGGTATGAGTGAAGGAGAGAAAGCATTGTGAAGAAGACCTTTTAGTGTACTTGGGATCTTTAAAAAATTATGGTATATCTATAGTGAAAAAAGTGCAGAAAATTATATTCAACTTCATGTCCAATAGAATGGTGAATATCAAAGGCAAACAACAGGAAAAAGCAGAGCTGTCCAGCATATGGATGTCTGGATCCCCTATGTACTGGTGGAGGAAGAAAAGCAGCACACCAGGCAGAAGAATACAGCTGTGCCCCACATAATTGACTTAGGGTCACCCTAGGGTGCAGAAAGTTCCTTCTGAACATTTTGTCCTACCCACAAAAATTGGAAGGCAGGATCTAAAGTGGTATTAGACACAAATGTGCATAGCAGCATTAATCACAATATAAAAATATGGAAACAATGTATGTATTAACTGGGAGATGAATGTACAAATGTACTTTTACATGTGTACAATAGAAGCCACAAAAAGTAGGACTTGAATATACTTTCAGTTACAGATGAAAGTTTAGGTTATGATGTAAGAGAAATCAGATAATGATAAAAAGAATATTTAATGCTAATTTGGTGTGATGAAAGGTATATAAAGAGAGAGTAGAATGGGGATTTCAATGGTGCAGAAAAATAAAGAGATATGTAACAGGTCAGATTGAGTTTGTAGGATGAAAAGATTTAGGATGTGGATGGTGGCCCTAGTTGTAAATCATCAATGTACTTGATTACTGAACTACATTTTTCAAAGCTTGTGAGTTGGTAAATTTTTTGTTTTGTCAATGTTAGCATAAGAAATTTTTTAGAAAAATAAAAAGTGGTGTTTGCCTAAAGTAAACTCCATTGATGCTCTCTTTCTGGCAAAATAACATCCTAAATTTTGTAGCTGCAAATGAATATAACATTAGGAATTGCAAATATACATTAATGAGAAAGAGAAAAAGAGTCACATTTATCCTCAAAAATCTAACCTTTTATTTCTATCCATATACAGTGGACCATCAAATTACCACTGACCTGACATATGAACAACTTGAGTTAACTGGGTTAATTGAGTTAATTGCAAGATTCATCTGCCCCTTGTAATCTATAGCTTATACCCAGGTAAGCATCCAGATCTCAGGTATACTGATTTAGTTACAACCAGCCCTCAGAAATCAATTTAGTTTGCAAGCCAAGGGTCTACTGTATTAAAGATTGATGCCATGGAAAGAGGTAACATGACTTTTCCTAACACTTTTGTCCTGCTGGAACTCTCAGTTTCCATGGCTGGAGAGGCCACTCTTTCCAGTGGTCCTGGTCTCCTATCTTCTCACTCTGGCAGGAAGAGCTCCATTATCCTCCTCTCCCTGGTGGACCCCAGAATGAGATGCCCATGTACTTCTTCCTGGACAACCTCTCTCTGCTGGAAGTTGGTGTGACCTGCAACACTGTGTCCCAGCTGCTAGTCAACCTGTAGAGATCAGACAAGACCATTTCTGCCTCACACAAGCATCGCACAGGTCTATGTTCCCACCTGGACAGGTGCCACTGAATACATCCTGCTGGCCATGGTGGCCATTGATCACTATGTGGTCATCTTCTGATCCCTCCAGCACACTGACAACATGCATTCTTGGGTGTGTGTGCAGATGGCAACTGCCTCCTGGTCCAGTAGTCTGGCCAATGGTATTCTTGAAGCCATGTTCTCCCTCCATCTCTGTAGGGAACAGGGGAAAGGGACATTACCAGAACCTCTGCAGTAAGTCCTAGTCTCCTGTGAACCATGGCAGTACACAGGAATTACAGGAAAGATAGAAAAATGAGACTTTAAGAAGAAGCTGAGCTTTGAGTCTGATCAGTGCTGCTCTGGGCAGCAAATACAAAAACCCCTAGCTTGCAGCAGCATCTTTTATTCAGTGCATTGGGAGAAACAAATGTAACAAATGAAATGCGGAGTTCAGTACTTCACATTGGGATAAACAAGCTGTAACAAAAGACTGGGGGGCAGTGGAAATCTAAGAACAATGAAGAACTATGCAGATGAAGATTTGGTTCTTCCCAGGGTGTCTCCCACAGGTGTGGTCTTGCCCTGGAGCATCACATCATCAGGAGATCACTGGGGTCTCCCTTGTGACCAGAGGACAAAATGGAATTATGTCTGGGAATGCCATAGCTGGCCTATAGGTGCAAGAACTAGGCCTAATCAAATGATTTTTCCCTAAAATTATGTAGGATTGCTCCCAACATATCTCCCTTTCTTTTTGTTTTATGTGAAGGTGTTTTTTAGGAAAAGTGACCACACCCAACAATAGCTTGTCTCTATATATTGTGAGGATCTCTAGTGTGTTTGACTGGCTTAGCTGTCTATAATAAGCTTAATTTCTATTAATTAGGGCTGTAAAAGGATGAAAATTCAAATAATAATTTTTCAAACAACGTTGGCTAAAAAAACTTAAAGCTTTTGTTGAACTCAAATAGCTATTGCCTTTAGTAATACTTTTCTACTGGGTGTTCAAGACTAAGCTATGATGAGACCTATATTAAATAAAGTCTATCTCTTGCTATCTAACAAGGTAAATTGAGTCTCCTCAGGCACTGTCTTGGAACCATGTATAGAGCCTCTTAGCTCCTCTGTCAATGTCAGCCATCAGGATATGTCATGGCCTTGCTTGACCATGATGCTTTCTGTGAAAGCATGGGAGATTTTTCTTCCAGGTGACATTCCTTGGCACACTTTTTGTTGGATCTTACCATTTTGGTGTTCAGCAACCTCCCTGCCCAGGAGGTTAGGTGACTCACCAAAGATGTAGGATCTTGGAGAAGGTTCCCTCATGTCCTGGATAATTTTATGGTAGTTGACCTCAGAGGGTCTGGGCCAAAATATTGGCTGTCATCTTAGCCCAGATACCTTTCCAGCTCTGGTCTCTAAACTTTGGTTATTGAACACCCAGAAGAGAAGAACAATAACATTAGCATTGTAAGAGTAGTGAACTCAACTGTTATAATTTTACCTCGATATTAAGCATTTTGGAATAAAAATATAGTTAAAAAAACTATTATTGCCAAGCATTTTTGTTCTTGTGGTTGAATCCCTAAGTACCCATCTTTCTATAGGATGTCATCTAAGGAAAATATATTAGCCTGCAAGTGTGCCTCTTATCATAGGTGGCTGGAGGATAAGAGAAGGGAAAATATCTGAATCAAAAGTTTATTACCATAAACAATGTTAGAAGACCCATACAGTTACAGGGCATGAATACATTTTGTACACCAGAAAAGGATGAGTAACAAATATTAAAGTTATATAAAACATTATGTTCTTCAATGTAGTTTGGTACCAAAAGCAACTTTCTAATAACACTCTTTTGTTTATGCCACAGAAATTAATCTTTTGAAGATGAGCAATGTAGACATATCACAATAACATATTTAGAACTTAAACTTCAATGATAACTAATGTAATCAATTTATAATAACATATTGAGACAATATTTGCTGTGGTGTGTCTCCCATAAGATTATGAAAATTACTAGGGGGTCCCTTTAGTGAATTAAGACCAGAATAATTATTTTTGGGTGGCCGCTTCTTTATTCACCAAAGGGAGTACACACAGTCTCTTTTTACTTTGACAAACAAATAATAAGAATATGAATATATGTATGTATATATATATATATATATATTATATATATCTTCTTATTTTACAACTGCTTATTTCAATTTGATTATTGCATGTAGGTGACAATACACATTACTTTTATAAAATAAATCTCGGTGGCACTTTGATCAATTAGCAAACTGGGAGGGAGGGCATGCCTTTAATTTAATAACATTTATCTGTAAGCCAATTTAATAATAGGTGAATATTTTTTAAGAAAAAAAATGTTTCTTCAAAAGGTGTAAAGGAAAAGAGAAAAGAAAAAAATTTAGCTCAACTGTACAAATAGACAGACAACAGACAAACATATAAGACAATTTATAAAATTAGAGTGCACTCAAATATATTTGGCCAAATTGAATTATAATATACTTTTTATGATTATTAGGTTTGTAATTGTATATGACTGGTCAGAAATGTTAGTTGTCAATTAACAGAGATCTCTTGAGATTAGAATAAATCTGTACCCCTCTTTTAAAATTTTTTTTACCATAAACCTATAATTATTATTCCTCTGGGGGCATCAGCTCAGTCCTGGACCCCACCGTGGATTTGTTGATCATTGCTGGTGAGGTGGGCCCCTCAGGTGCAGCTGGCTCATTGCTCTCAGCCGGGGTGCTATCACCCATTCTCTGAGATGTTGGCGGTTCCACCAGCATGACCCATGTTCACACATTCTGGGAGGGCGGCCACAAGGTTTCATCATTATCTGTCAGGACACAGGCAAAACTTCTCCCCCAAGTTATTAAGGCAGTGGGGCCATTCCACTTACCTGTTTGGACATCTTTCCAAAGGACTTGTAGTTTCTGAGTCTTAGCCATGCCATCTGTTTGCCAATGGAGCGTAGCAGGCAGTTGTGTGGAGCCTACTACAGGATTAAAAAAATTAAGCACAAAAACAGCTAGATCTAAATGAGCTTGTGGAGGCAGCTGATTTCCTTGTGATTGTTTAAGCAATTGATGTTTGAGGGTGGCATGGGCTTGTCCTTGTGGATTATAAGGGATACCAGTATTATGCTTAACATGCCAAGTAAGAAAGAATTTTTGGATAAATTTATTAACATATGATACACCATTGTCAGTTTTCATATTTTTGGGCACTCTCATGGCAGCAAAGGCAGACAAGCAGTGTTGTTGAAGATGGTGCCCTTTCTCACCAGAGTGACATGTGGCAGGTATCATGTGTGAAAATGTATCTACAGAGACATGTACAAATTGAGACTTTCCAAAAGAGGGGACATGCATCATATCCATCTGACAAATCATATTACTGGCTAGGCCTCCAGGGTTAGCTCCCTCAGTGGGAATGGGCCATGGAATCTGCTGGCAACTAGGACAGGCCATAACTATCTGTCATGCCTGAGCTCAAGAGAGTTGAAAATCATGTTGTAGTGCCTTGGAGTTCTGATGGAAATAACTATGTGATTCCTTAGCCTGATCAAAAGCAGTAAGGTATCCTATAAGCCGATCTGCTTGTGCATTGCCATAGAAAAGTGGTCCAGGAAGATTGGTATGTGATCAAATATGTCCAATATAAAAGGGAGCAGTTCTTTGATGTATAGCCTTTTTTCATCTTAAAAACAATTTCAGTAATTTAGGTTCTAAGGTAGAGCAAACCATAGCTCCTTCCAGTGTTTGAGCCAAACAAACTGCATAAAAGGAATCACTCAAAATACTAAGAGGTTGGGAGGGAAAGCTTTCAATCACAAAAAAGTGTGTAGCAACTCTGACCTCCGAGCAGAGAGACCAGATGTAGGCAACACATAACTAAAGGAAGAGCTCCAAATTGCTGCTTGGCCCTTAGAGGAGCCATCAGTGAAATAGGTTTAGGCACCTTGCAATTGCTGAAATTGAGTAGTCTTGGGGAGAATAAACTCATGTCACAAAAAGAGCTGAAACAGGATCACTAGGGTAATGATTATCTATCTGTCCAATGAAACATGCAAAGGCTACTTGCCAATATAAAGCAGTTTGTAGCAGCATCTGTATTTGATCCTTATCAATTGGGATAATGATGAAATGAGGGTCAGCACTAAATAATTGTTGGGTATGATTACATCCCAAGGAAATTATTTTTGCAATTTGCTCTAGATATAACTGTAGAGATTTCACTACCTGGTTATATAAAAACAACCATTCCATGGGAAAGACCTGTTTCTCATACCATTGCCCTATTAAACCTGCAGGTGAGTGGGGGGCTGTTAAGCACAAAAAAGTGAATGAGATAGTTAGAGTTTATACGAAAAACCCGATGGTTATGTATGCTTTGTTCTATTGTAACTCCTTTTGTGCCTCTGGAGTTAATTTTTGAGGGGAATTAAGATCAGAATCTCCCTGTAATATTTCATACAATTTCTGCAATTGAAAAGTTGGTATCCCTATTTTAGGCCTAATCCAAAAAGCCAAATCTAGGTCGGTCAGTCAGCCAAAAAGAAATGTTGAAAAAGCAGTCTCCTAAATCGGTAAGTGGCCACTTCTGGGAAATGCCACTGGGTTTGGTAAGCCAGGTTGCAGTCCCCTCATTGGAATGAGGCTTGTATTAACTGCATGTAAGTCCTGAAGCAAATGCCATTTGCCTGACCTTTTAGGAATAACAAAGATAGGTGTGTTCCAAGGGCTCACAGATGGTTCTAAATCCCCCTTGTTAAGTTGTGCTAATATGAGTTGCTGCAGAATGGTTAGTTTCTCCTGTGGTAGAGGCCATTGATTAACCCAAAGGGGACATTTGATTTCCATTGTAAAGGCAAGGCTGCCTTGGGCAGAGAAACTTCTTCAATAGCTCCAAATAAAAATTTTGATCATATCCAATTACAAAGCAATTATTTTTTTGTTTCTGTTCTATAGGCAGTGTTGTTCCCTGAAGTTGCTTGCCTAATCCTTTTCCTGGTTCATATCTCATTTTAGACATCATCTGTTGGCCCAGTGAAGTTTCAGGGGTCAAAGTGGTCACTATGACTCTCCATTCTTCCAATAAATCTCTGCCCTATAGATTTACAGGTATGAGAGCTATGAAAGGACAAATATGTCTCAGTTGACCATCAGACCCTTCATGAGGCAGGAGAATGGAGCTTTGCAAAACTTATTGGGGGGTTCCAAGGCCTATCAGAGATATTTTAGTTGTTTTTTTTCCCCCCAAGATGATGGCCAAAAACATGTGCCAGTCATGGACATGTCTGCACCCATGTCTATCAGCCCTTTAAAGAATTTGCCATTCAATTTAATTTTGGACATGGGACAGTTTTTGGAAATCCCTTTGGTGAAATAAATCTCTTCTTGAGGAATTTCTGGCTGAGGAGCCTCTTGGGAATTTTTAAAGCTAACATTATTTAATTTTTGTTTAGGCAAAAGCAATAATTGTGCAATATAATCTCCTTGTTCTATTACCCAAAGTCCTGTGGAGCTAACAGGAACACACAATTCAGAGGTACAATCACAATCAACAACAGCCAGAATAACAGTAATGCCTTTCAAGGTTAGAGAGAATTTTCCAAGTATCAAACCAATAGTTCTGGGGAGTGGGGGTTCTATGAATTCCTGTGGGGACAGATACCAAAGTCTCACCTCCCAGCAGGTGAACTCTCTGAGCAGCAGGAAGATCTATTCCTGAGCTCCTGAGTGTTCCCCTGATGAGGGAAGAAATGTCCCTCTGGACACCCATGTTGTCTGATTTTGTACTTATACATGGGCCTGAACTGGGTACCACTGACTCAGGGGGACTGCAGGCCCCTGGTGCTGATTCCCTATTGTTTCCCAAGCCCAGGGAAAGGGTCAATTTCCATTTCCCGGCAGCAGTGCACCATCCCTATCATATTTGGAGCAGCAATCTTTAGCCCAGTGAATGCCTTTTTGACATTGAGGGCAAAGGCGAGGCGATAACTTATTTTCTCTTGATCCCTGACTCAGTGGCTCTGGGTCAGCTTGTAAAGCCACTTTCATTTGCAGTTTTTTCTGAGATGCCCCATTTTTCCACAATTAAAACATTTTAAACACTATGTGTACCATGTAAATGTTGAGAGATAGCTTGAGCCATCAGAACTTAATTGTACAAAGGAGACCAAATATTTTGGCATGGCTTAATACATGCTCCAAGATCTTTAGAGGGGTGAATAGGATTTATTGCCTGCTTGCAATCCATATTAGCATTTTCATAGGCTAGCTGTAAAATCAGGATGTCTGCTGCCTGGGAATTATAAATCTGTCTCCTAATAGTTTGTTGTAACTATTAGGAGAAATATCTATCTCCTAATCAAACTATCTTGCTACAAATTCTAAGTTTGCAATGGCCCTTGCATGATTTGAGTAAAAGATTTTGTTGGCACACCATCAACTGATACAGAAGCCCAAGCCTTCTGCAGGAATTCCTCTAGCTGGTGAAAGAGTAACGCAGGGCAACAGGCCTGCCTGCTTAAATCCAAAAGCCACCTGTGTCCAATAACATATCAATGGTAACTTCTCTCAACTGAGCATCTCCCTGAGAATTTTTATGAGCCTGTTCCCTGATTAATGAATGAAGTTCCACCTCAAGGTGGAGATACTGAGCAGGGGACAGGAACATTTTTCAAGGTGAAAAACATCATATGGAACCAGAGAATAAGTCTGAAGTACATTGTCCAACAAACCCATTGTGTAGGGGCTATGGATGCCATTAGTTAGCATGCTCTGCCTGAGCTCCTTTAGGATGTTAAAATCAAATGAGGCATGAACATACATGTCCACCTCTGAGTTGTCAGGATCAGGCAAAACTGAGACAGGAAAGCACAGAGGGTCTCCCACTGCCTTGTTCAATATCACAGCCTTTTTCAGGGTACAGTGATAGGAATTGGCCCCAGAAGTGGGCTTCACAAGAGGGGCAGCTAGACCTTTGCGAGATACCTGAGGAGGCTGTGGGGGTAGAGAATTAGGGTCCTCCCCAGTGCACTGTGGTGGTGGAGCAGAAGCCACAGTGAGATGAAAGCAAAGTGGGGAGGAAGCCATACAAGGGAAACCATGGTCAGAAGGGGCAGGAGTAGCTGAGGTCTCCTGAATTGACTGAGAGAATTTGAGAGCAGAGTGGACTGAGGCCCAAGTGAGGAGCATTTAGGGGGAGAGACGATCACCCCTACACCGGGCCTCATGGAGATCGGTACCTACATGTTCCTATGCTATTAAGTTGGTTGTCCCATCCTGGGGAAAAGATGGGATGTACATTTGTATGTCTTTTAACAAATCTATCACAGCATCCTTAGGCACTGGGTACATAGCTTGCTTTAACAGCAACTTAAATTATTTGGCAAAGTTACACTTCTCAGATGACAGAGACTGACCCATACTTGTAACTCAGCAAAGATAGAACATTACCCCCAGCTGGACACACTTACCACCAGTGTCCCTTGTCCGAGTCCAGAAACCATCCTGGGAGATCCGTGTGCTGTCTCTTTTATGCCAAGTTTGTCTCACAGGTGAGTTCACTTGTGGATCTGATTCACATCTATGTTGCACACCAAATGTGGGGAACAGGGAAAGGGGACATTACTAGAACCTCTGCAGTAAGTCCTTGTCTCCTGTGAGCCACAGCACCACAAGGTGAATTACAGGAAAGGTAGAAAAATGAGACTTTGAGAAGAAGCTGAGCTTTGGGCCTGATAAGTGCTGCTCTGGGCAGCAAAGACAAAAGCCCCCAGCTTACTGCACCTTTTATTC
Source organism: Heterocephalus glaber (assembly GCF_053883595.1). Classification (NCBI taxonomy): domain Eukaryota; kingdom Metazoa; phylum Chordata; class Mammalia; order Rodentia; family Bathyergidae; genus Heterocephalus; species Heterocephalus glaber. Next base: position 97,160 of record NW_028258504.1, on the reverse strand, counting down.
AGTACATTGGGAGAAATAAATGTAACAAATGACTTCCAGAGAGTTCTGTACATCAGCATAATCAAAGTGTAACAATCCAACAACAATGAGGAACTGAGTAGATGAAGATTTTGTTCCTCCCAGGATGTCTTCAGCTGGTGTAGTTTTGTCCTGGAGAATCACAGTATCACCAGATCATTGAGGTCTCAGTTGTGGCCGGAGGCCAAAATGAAATTATGTCTCAGAACGCCATAGCTGGGCTGTAGGCAGGATAACAAGGCTACCCAAATGATTTTTCCCTAAAATTGTGTAGCATTGCTTCCAACCAGTGGTGACAAGCATCATGATGATTTTGTCCCTTTCAGTCTCATCACAGCTTCCTACATGCTTATCTTCCTCATTGTCTTGTGCATGAACTCAGTCAAAGGAAGGAGAAAGTTTCTGGCCACCTGCTCTTCACATCTCACAGTCATGAGTCTCTTCTCTGGGCCAAACATCTTCATCTATATGACTTTCTCCTCTCACAGTCCAGAGCAGGACCAGGAACTCTCTGTTTTCAGCAACATCCTTACTTCCACGTTGAATCCCCTCACCTACAGCTTGAGGAAAAAGGGGGTGGTGGTAGCTCTCAGGAAGCTTGCCCAGAGGTGTGCAGTGTTTGAGCAGATGAACAGCCCTTCCATGTGACAATGACATGCATGTGACATAGGCAAAGGATGAATCAAAGCCTGAACACAAAACATGTGTTGTGTTCATTCAGGGAAACCAGGATGACTTTATGTAAATGGAACTTTTCATTTATGACCTTCCAACCTCCAGTGGAGACTTATATACTTTTCTTGTAAATATCACTGGGTTACCATTAAGTTTGGAAAGTATTCATAAGAGTTTTTATTAATTTTTAAAATTAAATTTAGTATGAAGTCTCTGAAATTATTAGACATTTCCAACAAATAAAAGCTCATTTCTGAATTTCAAAGAACATAGATTTCTTGAGTCTGCTTCCTACTTATAGTAGGAATACCATTTGAAATTAAAAGTTTTGTAAATAGGGAGGGATGGAGAGGTTGAAGGGAGGGTAGGGGAATGGGGAAAAATACAAACTAAAAGAGATTACGTAAAGGTGCAAATTTCAAATGATGAATGTCATTATATTGTAGACCTAAAATGTATCAATAAAATTAATTTTAAAATAAATAAATGAATACATAAATAAGAAATTCAAAGTTAACTGACATTGGGTGAATTCAAATGTCAACTATTAACATAAATTGGCATCTTTTGTAATACAAAGAAAGTATTGAGGGAAGGACTCTGTTGAACTACCAAATTGCAGGGTGTAGTTATTTGAATATTTTAAATGTCATAACTGGATATTTGTCAGTATGAATATTATTATATCATGCATTTGTCTGCTATTCTGACATTGCAGACATAGCTATTCTGCTATTCTATGATTAGTTATTATCAGATCCAGAACTAAACTCTAACTTTTCTGCCTCCAAAGGGAAGAATAGGACAATATCAGAAGTACATTGAGCAGCTGGGGCTGGTGGGTCCTATAGAACCATCTGATCCTTTCTCCCCTCTGCTCTCTCCTACATGCTTCTCCCTTTCCCCTGGATAAACTCGTAGGAAATCTCCACAGCTGATTTCCCCCCCCTAAATAGTCAAAATCCCCTATTCATGTTTACCTACAAGAATAGTTTCACTTTAATGACTTTAGTAAATTGTCTTGCTTCATTTACATGAACTCCAATCCTCTCCAGGTGCAGTTAATATGCTAGCAGGACTAGTGGAGTGTGGAGAGAAAATACCTTTAGTTTTCCTTCTTTCTCTAGGCTGTCATACCTCAGGCTGGCCCTGCCCTAAACTGTCTTCCAAGGTTACCCCAATGGCCATTTCCAGTTTAGGAGGGGATGCTGCTCATCCCATTTGATACAATGTATCCAACAGCACCAGGGCACAGGGGGCAGCTCTAGAAGTATGTCACTTACAGGTCCTTAGTATTCTGTCTCTACCAGCAACCAGAAACATGCTTAGAACTCAATTTTAATCAATTTTAATTGACACACAAAAACAAAATTCTACATATTAATGGGGCACTGTGTGATTTTTTGGATACACATATAAATTATGTGGTTCAAATCAGTATAAATGCATTGATCTGTTTAGACACATAATTTATGATGAAAATGTTCAAAATCTTCTTTTGGATTTCTAATACATATAACAATGTATGTAACAATTCATAGTCACACTGCTGTGCCGTCGCACCATAGAGCTTCTCATCCTAACTATAACTTAGTAACCATCAAGGAACCTATCCTGGACCTTAATCCCTCTACTTTCTCTGGTAACCACCATTCCCCTTTACACTTCCACACAATCAGCTTTGTTAGATTCCATGAGACAAGTGGCATTTATCCTTCTGTGTCTGGTATATTCCATCTAACATCATGAGCTCTACTTCCATCAGCATTGCCACAAATGCAGGGTTTCATTCTCTTTTCTGTGGCTGAGTGGCGTGACATTGCATGTGTCACATTTTCTGCGCCCATTTTTCTGTTTCAGAGTACTTAGAGTGTTTCATTTCTTGGCTGTCCTAAGTAGTGCTGCAATGACCATGGCTGGAAGATGTCTCCCCAGCATGATTATTTATTATGGATATACAGTGTTGCTAGATCATATGGTATTTCTATTGTTAATTTCTTCAAGGAACCTACAGTTTTCCATAGTGGTTGTACCAATTTATGCTCCCAGAAGCGATGTGCCTGAGCTCCTTCTTCTCCACACCCTGTACAGCACTTGTTATCTTTACTTTTTTGGACAGTAGCTTTTCTAAATAGAGTGAGATGCTGGCTCACTTTAGCTCTGGTTTCCATTTCCCTGACAATTAGTGATGGAGCTCTCACAAAAGGAAAGTCATTTTCTGTCGCTGGTGCACAGGGTTGCTCTAGGATGCTGGGGGGTTGTGACCCACACTGACCCTCACCCTTGCAGACATCTCTGGCATCAGTTTCTGTGCTCCTGTGGCCTGAATACCAGGGCTGCTGCACTGTGCCTCACCTGTCACAGTGGATTCCCCTGGATCACTCACAGTAGCAGTCTCATATGTTACCTGGCATGAACTGGAACAGGATCTACAGGTGTGTATTCTTCTCTGTAGAATCTCAAAGGGCCTTGCAGGGACTGTGCTTCCTTCTCAGTGGTAGGAGTTGCAAGGTTCAATAATTTATGTTTTATTTTGGAGGGACCTTAAAGGCCCCCAAAGCCACCTTGTGTTTATCCTTTACTTTCCAGAGAACCAAAGTCTTACCAAGATCCCAAGCATAAAAACCCCTCTTGTTATCTTGGCTTCTTTCTGAAACAAACTGCATTTTATCTGTCCCACAGGGATGCAAATCGATTATACTCATTTTTTTAAAAAATCATAATTTATGAGAATACAATTGCTCACTTAGTAACTAATTACCAAAAATGTTAGTAACACAGTTCTGTTCTGATGAATTTAAATTGTCACATCCCATTAAAAAATATATGTGAAACTTAATATTCCCATCCCCATGCATAAAAACACATCTAGCCTCATTTCCATTGGAGTTAGAAATCATTTCCCACCTTCTCATGGGTCCTGGCTAAGTTAATGAAGACAGACGATCTCTCAAAGTTCAGAGGCTTCAACAGTCAAGGTCTCCTTCATGTCCCATGATGCCTCTGATGGAGGCCCTGCTATCTCTCTTCCTGATGACCCTGTGGCAGAAGCCTGAGTGACAGGACTGAGCCATCTAGAACAGGACCAGGCCCTCTGGCAGACCTCAGAAAGGCTACACATCAGCCACCAAGCTGCAAGTGACACTGGGGACCAGAAAGGCCAGGTGACTCTGGGAAAAGATGCTCAACCACAATCCCAGCCCTTCCATTTCTCTCCCACAAACTAGTGCTCTCATTCTGAGTTCATTTGTCCCCCAACCTCAATACTTCCTGCTTCAGCTGGTCGGCTCCCCTTTTATGGGGCAGATGGATTCTCCACGCCCTTGGCACATGTATCTGAGGTGAACCACTAAGCCTCCCTCCTGCACATGACTAACTAAAATTAAATTAAAATAAGACTGAACCATTATAATGTTAACATTTAGATGACGATGGTAACCTTTCAAATCCTTGGCATAAAAATGATACTAAAACAGAAGGATGCTATATAGAATCCTAATTTTGGTTAATGATCTAGTTTTAAATTTAGAATGATTTAAAATTTGTAAACACTTTGTGGATTATCTTTTGGGTTTTTTTCAGATGCCCCATTTCATGAAAAATGTTGCTTTTCCAAGGCTTGAAGTCATATATTGTCTCTTCTTCATATCATTTAGTTTGAAACTAATGGAAACCTCAGAGGAAAGGGTTTGTAGACATTCACATGCTCATTTCCGAGGTATTTGTATTTCTCTTAATGCTTGGAACTTGTTTTAAAACAAAAAGCAGTGTTCACACCATGAACTTGTGGAAAGTTCACACCCCTGGCATGTCAGAGGTTTGTTTATGATCTTGCTTTTGAATTGGTCTTTGCCATTGGGCATTTCAGAATGCAGATATAATCACCCAGGGTGTTTGCTAAACATGTTTATTACTGACCCCACATTAGAATTCTTTTGGACTTTTGAACCTGATTTGAGAAACACTTTCCTCAAGATATTCTTTTGTCCTCCAGTTTAATAGTAGAAATCATGTTCATAGAATAATATTTTAAGATGGTATAAAGCAGAAATTTACAACTTTTTGAACATTTTTGAACAAATTTTAAACTAATGACTTCATTAGATATCTTCCTTTTTAACCCTCCACAAAATTTTATCATTTTCTCCCAATGATATCCAAATCATAAGCATTTTTCTTTGATGAAGTTTTAACCTTTATTCAGGGTGGTTTTTTGTTGTTAAACTTTTAAAGTAATAAGATTAACTATATTTCATACAGAATTGCATTACAAATAGGTTTTCAACTATTTTTGTAGCATTTAAGTATTATGTCAGTTCTTTTCATGTTATATACAAATTGTCTCAAAATACTCTTCAGGGGAATAAGTCAGTTTACAGTCAGAATGGTTGGCATTCTGGTGTTCTAAAAAATTTTATTTGCATACCCCTGAGGTCAGATCATTTTATGCATATGTAGCTTGGATTAAATTTCAAATACTGTGTTCAGTGCTGGTATATTTATTGTATAAATTTGTTTTGTTCTGATTTTGTCGTGTAGAACACTGCCTTGGTCATCACAATGTAATCTGTGTGGTGTTCTTTTTTCATGTTTACAGCCTTTAAATAAAACATTTAACATAAAATTTAAAAAAATAGATGTGTGAAAGAAACATGTACTTAAAATATTAGGAAAAATTCAATAATAGCATATATCCCTGTTCTATGTAACCATCCTGCATGCTGTGTGTTCTCTTATGATAAACAGCTAAATCAGGGTGTAAAAACACATGTGTGTGATCTCTTCCAAGATGTCTTGTTGATGAAGCTCATGATGTGGGTTTCCAGGAGCCTTGGGGGTTTCTGAAGATGTGTAGAGTAAGAGAAGGGTTGGGGGGAGGGGGTTGGTAGATACACAACTTCAAAATATTTCAACAGAACATGCTTTTATTTCCTGAAGAAATACCTGCAATCCTGCCTAAATGTAGTACAGCAAACATACTTTTTCTCCAATTCAACAAAACTTTCAACATTTTCCATCCTTCCACCCACAGTTTTTTCTTCAGTCTTCTGACATATGGGATCATAGCTTTTGGTCTTTCCTTCAGTCTCCCACAGCCACGATGAAAGTTCTGCCTTCACAGAGCACACATCTTTCCAGTCTCCACACAGCTGTTTTGATCTCCTGATTTCTAAGGCTGTAGATGATGTGATTCAGGAAAGGAGGCAGAAGTGTGTAAGCCAGAGCAATCACCAGGTTTTGGGTGGAGGAGGTTTTTGCAACTAGTCCCAAGGCAGCAAAGAGCCCTAAGATGAGGAAGAGCAGGATGACTACAAGCTTTGGGGAGCAGGTGGAGAAGGATTTGGCTCAGCTCTCCACTGATGGCATCCTGAGCACAGTGGAGAAGATGTGGATGTAGGAGATGACCATGAGGACAAAGCATGCCAGCACCAAGCATGAGCTCAGAGCCAGAGTCACAAATCCTATGAAGAAAATCTCACAGGAAACCAGGGCCAGCATGTGAGGGATGTCACAGAACTGGTGGAGGTGGATGGTGTTGGATCTTGAAATGGACTCCCCAAACATGTTGCCAGTGTGGACCAAGGCATAGGTGAAACAGCTCAGCCAGGTGAGAGCTGCCATCTGGTGGTGTTTTCCTGCTGTCATCATAGTGCCTTATTGCAGGGTGTCAGATAGCCAGGTAGCAGTCATAAGACTTGACAGTGAGGAAGGCCAGCTCAGCAGAGGCAAAAGCAAAGAGAAAGTAGACTTGGGCCACACAGCCAAGGTAAGAGATGAAGGTGCTGCAGGCCAGGGAGCTGTGGATCAACTTAGGCACCATGAAAGAGATGTAGCATGAGCCCAGAAAGAGGGGTTCTTCAGGAAGAAGTACATGGGCGAATGAAGATGCTGATCCAGAATGATGACCACCATGATGAGCAGGTTCCCCACCAGCACTGCCAGGTAAACCAGCAGAAACAGCCCCACATGCAGCAGCTCCTGGATGTCAGAGAACCCCATGAGCAGGAACTCTGTCACTGCTGTGAGACTGCCCATGTGGCAAGGAAGTCTGTGTCCTGATTGTGAGGAGAAAATGTTCATCAATTGGAAATGAGGTGATCAAATATAAACACAAGGTTGCAGAAACAACATTCTCCTACCTGAAATGGAGCTGCTGGTGTCCTCCACACTGCCTCAGCAGATGAGGTGATGGTTAGTGACTGTTTTACCATGGAAAAAATTCTGAGATATGCCCAAGACAAAAATTGAGTAGCCCATTTCCAAAACCTTTTCATTAGTACTCTTCATCTATTACGCAGTACTGCTTGAACATGAGATTAAGACTTTTACCATTAGGCCAGGCATTATTGTTCATACCTGGATTCCAGCACTCTAGGAGGCTCACAAGTTTGAGGCTAGTCTGGCCAATTTAGGTAATAAGACTCCCCTGTCTCAAAATGAAACATAAACAAAGTCTGGGGATATAGCTTCATATAGCCCTAGGCTCAATCTCCAGTACTGTAAAAATAAAAACAAGAAAACCAAAACCAAAACCAAATATAATTTGTCTATCAAATAAACTTGGATATTTATTAAAATATAGATTCTGAGTTCCAAGGCAAATACACTAAATAAGAATTCATGGTATAAAATCAACAGTTTATCTCAACTGTGTGTCTCTGGTTGATTTTTGAGCACTAAGGTTTGTAGCTGTAACTGGCACTGGCTGCACATTCTCAGTGGGCTCAGGCTCAGACCTCTCTAGCTAGTTGCCCAATGCCTTTGGTGGAAGGAGATGTGTAAGTGAGTACTTACTACTTCTGCTGTGGAATGGAAGTGTAACATGACTTTAAAACACATTATGACTGGTTCTACCTTGAAGAGAGGAGAGCTCATCTTGTTGGAATCCACAAGACACAACAAGAGTATTAACAACAAAGCCACAACTCTTGCACAGCACCTTGTCTGGAGTAGGAGCTGTTTTCTCAAACATAACCAATTAATATTCATTATGTCCTATTGAATGTAATGTTATGATGAATGAAAAAGGAACTGACAGAGAGTGAGGTCAGTGATCTTGGCCAATGTCACTCAAAGAGCCACAGTCGAGTTTATTAAACCAAGTTTATTTGGTCACCACATTCAATTAATGACTGACTCTAGGAAGCACATAACTGCTTCACTTTACAGCTAGGCAAATGGAAAATGTCATCATTGTTTATAAGACAGGTAGAAACCTAGGGCTCATGACAAATTTTGAAGCTAGTCTTTCTGAATGATATAAATTGGATAGTCTGAAACATTTCATTGTATTCTTAAGTAATTTCAAAGAATCACACTGTCATAGAGTCAGATGCTGAGTAACAAATATTTTCAATGTAGGTAACAAAGGACCACTAACTTTCATATAAAGAAAAGCTATAAAAAGTAAAAGATAAATATGAGTAAAACATATGAACAATGATATATTTCTGTATGTGAGTTAATTCACTACTTTTGTATACCTACACTTTATTTGTATTGGTAGTTTTGTGTTTTTCCTCTCATAATTTTAGAATGAAGTACTTTTAAATATTGCCTATAATTTAGAAAAAACATAGGGAAGCCTCAAATGTTACAGAGTTCTAATTTGTTTTCATGTTTCTCTTTCAAGAATGAACTTCTCTGAGAATATCTTGGTAATTGTTCATGTCATGCTCGATTTCCTTTTTTAGCTTAAAGATAAACAATGATTTACTGGGTGTATGTCTTTCAGTCCTAAAAAAATGAATAGACTGAAACATGTCGACACAAAAGATGAATTCTCTTCTGCTGGCACTTCTGTTCAGCCTCTAGTCTTGCTTTATAGTTAATTAGTTGATTTAGAATAGTACAATTAAGGCTCACAAAATCAAGTAATGATGCAATTTCACCTAAATAGGGAGACTTTCCTGATAAAGTAATATTTTTCATTTTAAGCAATTCAAAAATACCTATTATGGTACTTAAAGATCTACTGTATATATCTATTTATAAAATAAAACAGATCAAAAAAAATTACCTCTTTTAGGTATCTTCCCCAAATAGTTAAAATCATCACATAAAGAAGGGAAAGGAAAAATTATGAGAAAAGAAAAAAATGGAAACAAAGTCTATGTAAATAGGTAAGGGGGGAAGGGGTGAAGGGAGGACAGGGAATGGGGAAAAAATAAGAACCAAGATGAATCATGTACAGGTACAAGCACCCAATGATAAATTTAAACTTATTGTATACCTAAAATGTACCAATAAAAGAATTTAAGCAAAAAACCCCCAAACATATGGACAAGCAGTTCATCAAACCAAAACACTAACAACCAATTACCAATGCAAAAACAGGTCCAATCTTACTTCTAGAAATGCATATGAAAATTTAATTAGATGCTGTTTTGTGCTCACTAATTTATACAATATATGTGATACAAACGACCACATAAAATATATGTCTGCTACATTGTGGCTTGACAAGGAGGTGAAGAAATGAAATTCCTTTCCCATTGCTGAGAGTCATTTGGCAATCTGTGATGCCACTGGAGATGTGGAGGTTTTGATGCTGCAGTGCTTCTGCTGACAGAAGCATGCTCAAGGTTTTTAAAAATGACATATGTGAGTAGGTCTGCTTCAGCATGTTTAACCTCTCACTAATACCCATAGGGGAGTGGATGATTTACTCCATTTTAACCCAGACTGGAACATTTGGTAGTAGTTATACTGGATGTGACAGACAGCCTCCACACATCAGTATAAAGAGTTCAACATGATTTTTAAGAAAAGGAAGGAAGCTGTAAAGTTTTACATGCAACATATTTCTAGTCAAATGAGTGTGGATATTCAGAACACAGTACATTATTTGTGGATATGCACATATATAAAGCTATGTAAAACAGTTATGGGAGCAATACACAGTAATGATTAATGTACATGGAGTTTATTGATGTAATGATGATAAGGTGAAAAAACATTAATTATATCTGCAATATTTAAAATCATTAAAACCAATGAAAAATAAGAATAAGCAGTAAAACTTGGTACTGGTTACTAACAATCATTGGTTTTGCTCAAAGTCTCTTGATTTTTTCAAACTTTCTTGATAGTTTTCATATTATGCAAATTGATGTCAAAGAAGCATTTCAGACACTTATGTGTATTGTACATTAGACTTTATTTTATTTTATTTTTTTGGTACTGGAGATTGAACTCAGGTCTTTGCAGATGCAAAGCAGGCACCATGCCACTGAGCTAAATCACTGCCCCAAGACGTTATTTTTAAACTCCTCAGAAAATTTAGTGAAAAGAGGTGAGACTGTTTCCTTTGGTATTATGAATATAATATACTGTCTCATACAGTTGAAAACATAACCATAGAAAATATTAAAAGAAATGATGGGGGATGCAAGTGTTTTTTGTAATATTTTATTAAGTTTTCACATTTCAAATGCACTATATGATTTAACAATGCATAGTAACTTGAAGTTGAATTTTGTTGTCTTTTTTCTTATGAATATAACTTACTGAAGCTAGTAGGAAAATGATTAATAGTCTGAATTCAAGCCATATTTGTAGCTCCTTGTTAATGCAAAGCAAAAGCTTGTCCCCTCTCCCAGACTGAATCAACTAGTGGATATTTTCAACTAGCAGTTAGGATGCTAGGATAGGTGTAAAGTACTACCCAACTCTCACATGGAAAATTCCCCATATGCCGTTATCTACAGGGTCAGAAATCATCCTGTTTCTTAGTCACATTTTCATGCTTCTTAAAGGAAAAAAATCCTATAAATTAATTTATAGTTTCCATATTCATATTTCTTGAAAAGTCATTGTTAAATCAGCATTCACTTTGAACCATAGAACATTTGAAATCAAGGCTAAGGAAGATAAATTTGTAGAGATATAATATAAACAAATTATCCTTACGATACATAAATATACAAACACACAATATATCTATTCACAATATTGGGTAGCTGGGTGAGGTGGTCATGCTTGTAATCCCAGCACACAGGGAGACTGAGGCAGGAGGATTCCCAGTTCAAGCCCAGCCTGGGCAATTTAAGAACTCAGCAAGACCCTGTCTCAAAATAAAATATTTCAAAAATCACTGGTGATATAGCTCAGTGTGAAAGCCCTGTTTAACTCTGTAATGCCATGAAAACCAAAAAAAAAAAAAAAAAAGAAGAAGGGAGGAAAGAAAGAGAAGAGAAAAAAGGAAACAAAGAATATTAGGAAAATTTGTCATTACATTCATTAGCAAATACTTGGTAGTTAAAACTCATATTAAAAAGGCACTATACTCTTCCACACACATACATACAACATTGTGAAGTGTAACTTCTGAATTTTGAAAATATTATTTTTAATTTCAAAATACCTTGACTTAAATATTTGTAAAGGTTTTGAATCTGTTTTTAAATTCACACATGAATGAATGAGTGCAAATGGATAGCACTGTAGAAGTGTCTTCTCTTAGGAACAAAAGGAATGCCCAACAATCTGATTGTGTTATTGCACCATAGGTAAATATGCCTGCACCAGCCCTTCTGCTGGTACCAGTCAAGGAAGGACTACTGCATGGACTTGAAGGCCCCAGAATATGGCAGTGAGGGCCCAGTTCCACTTGGCAATGTCCTTGATGTTTTCCAAGATGGTCCAAATTCAAAGTGATAGGAATGCAAAGACTGTTTTGGAGCAACTTTAAATGGTAGAGCAATTACAAACACCTCCCCCGCTGTATTCAGGAATAGAGTGATGTCTGAAAACATAAAATCTAACCAGGGTGCTGCCAATACATACTCAGGACTTTCCTATTAGTGTGGGGTAATTTTCATCTTCTGGCTACACTGTCTGCAATTTGACTACCTAAGAGTCCCCTAATTACCAACTTTCCTTCTCCCTATGCCTCAGCACTTCACAGAGAGGTGTCGTAAATCAAGTTCTTCAAGCAAATAAAATAAAGTGTACCTTGTGGGAAGGGTAATGGGATTGGAGGAGACCTGAGTTCTGGTTTGAGCTGTTTTAACTGGGGGAAGTTACAAATACATTTTGATTTCAATTACCCTAAATGTAAGGTAGCATTAAATAAGATGGGCTCTGAAACCATTTATATGTGGTCGGTGTGATGAGACAGTGTTTTCCCTGTCCTAGCAGACCAACCCCCTCAGAGGTGGTCTTCACTCCTCTCATACCTAGGAACAGACAGAAAAGCTGGGGGCAAAAGCAATTCATCTTGCACCGTGAGCTCTTTCGTTCTTGGTTCCATGATAAAAATAGATCCTTATAAAACTGACTAAAAGGACTACACAAACTATGTGCACACTCTGCTAGCCACTCACACTGCCATGTTCACGGGGGTACCGAGGCCAGTTTACTTTATCAAAATATTGAGGCAAAATAGAGACAGAAGAGGTGTGAAAAAATCCCTGATAATGTGGACTGTGAGAGAAATCTGTGACATAAGATAAAGGTAAGGTTTGGCTTTTTCTTTCAGCATGTAAAATCCTTCACACTGACAGGAGTTAATTGGAAAGCTATGTGGGAATTTAGTGGGCACTCAATAGAAATAGTACAGACAGATATTTTCTTCTGAATATTTCAATATCTTTATTGAAATTGTAAGCAGTTCATCATCTGTGTGTATTGTGGAAAGAGAAGCCATTTGAGGAGTTTTAAGATCAGAAAAAATGGGAAATGCTCACATAGAAAGAGAGATTAGAGCTAAGTGGTACTCAGGCTGGTTCAAGGCCTCCCTGGGGGTAGCACTCTTGCATGCACACTTACAGCAAGGTGCACGATCCACTGCTGATTCCCTCCAGTTGCAGCAGCCCGTGGTCAGCCACCAAGAGCCAGGGCATAAATTGATGTGTCTCTGCTGATCACTAGACAGGGAGGGGCAAGTGGACATGAGTTCATGCAGGACATCATAAGAAAAGGGAACATGTGTTTTAAGATAGGTAAAGAGTGTTTAAAGTAGAAAGAAATATAGAAGTCATTCATGGAATTAAATATTTGGAGTTCTTAAAAAAAGCATAGAAAGTCTTTAAAATAAACTAATAATTTAAAAATACTAGTAAGTTTCAGGTTAGTTGTTGCTATTCAGCAATGCATTCTGTGTGCAGAAAGTGGAATTCTTGTACTTTATTGACAGGAACATAAGTCAGTTAAACTTGCAGTGTGCAAACATTTTCTTCAAGCACTTCCATACCTTAGTCCTGAAGGTAAACTCACATATATGTACCCTGAGATACACATAATGTTACTTGTCTGTAAGAAGACAAAACATTCATCAGCAACACAGGTAAATATTACTGCTTATAGTTATGTTGGCCTCAATAGATATGAAAGTAATTATCAAGATCTCTGGATAACAATATCAAGATAATTCTACAGAATCAATATTTATGGTAAAGTATGCAAATCTTATTTATACAAAAATTGTAAATAACAAACTAGATGAATTTTGAAGTGAACACACATTAAAAATTGCTTCAAGATTCTTGTGGCAGTAGTTTCAATATATGAGATTTGTGCGACATCAATGATGCTGTTTCTCTCTGTTGGGGCTCTAACTTGGCACACTGTTGTTTGTGAAGCTCTGTTTTTACAGTTCACTTAGTCTCCATCATAACATTTTATTCAGTGGGATGCTGTATATGTACCACAGTCCCAGTCATTCCTCAGTATAATCTGTATTAACTGTCACCATGCTTTGAAATATGGCACCCAATGAGCATGGTTGTTTAGGCTCTGCTTCTTTGCATTCCTTCTGCAATACCAAAAGTGTCATCTAAACTTTCTTGGTGATTATGGTAACGCTTCCTCTACTGCATCTCCAAAACAGGCTCAATACCTCTGTCATAGCATTTAAAAATAATATGAAGATTGTGTCTTCCCAACATAAACCTTTCAGGATTTGGGATTATTTGGCTGTTGGGAGGTGATTTTTGTACCTTTTATCTTTGGGTTTTTTTTGATGCCTCTTATGGCCAGATATTTCATGTTCCCAAAGTCTCCAGAGAATTATTACCAGCATCCTGGGAAACTCTTCTTCCTCTTAGTGGAATTCTTACACAGAAAATCAGTCTTTTTTTGTTTGTCTTGAAAGACAAATCCATAAAGAGAAGTTGATTGGAAGAATGTTTTTAAGAGATGCAGGTAGAGAGCAGGGAAATTTGGAAAAAATGTAGGTTTCTCTAAATTAAAAGGCACGCATCCCCATGGAAAAGTGGCTAAATAAATTTTAATCAGTGTGAATCCACTGATATGTATCTCAAACATTAGGTATTATGATTGTTTTTTAAAATGAAATCAATATCATAGGATAGCTTAGTTTGAAAACAACAAATAATTATCTTGCTGTCTGTTGTAGAAACTCACGTACACACACATACACACACCAAACACATACCTACATATATGCAGGAGGCAAGGGCAACTTTTTTGTTCATAATTTTGCTACAGATATTTCTCACATTCCATATAGAAGCTTTGGACTGCTAAGACAGTCTTCTATTCTACTTACTGGGTGTGGTATGTATTACTGTTCATATTTTTGATATTCATCACTATGGAACTGACACTATGGGAGAATTATATCCTTTATACTCCACTATCATTAGAATTGGTCATACTTTTTTGCCTAATATATATGGAAAGAATTAACACCATTTGTATGCTTATGTACTCACTTTAAGAGCCATTATGTGTTCACAGTGCAGTATGTTTTCCCTTTATCATGAGCCTAGAAAATGCCCAGAGAATAACTATAATTTTATAGACTGTGATCTGAAATGAAGGAGAAACGGTACAGAATCTTATGGAGTCATGATATAGTGTGAGGGGAAAATTAAAGACAAATATTCTTGAAGGAAAGATTTTAAAATCCCCATAAAGTTCTATAAAATAAAATTTGACAGAACACTAAAGGATTATGCACTGTCTGAAAGGGAGTTTACACCTAAGATGCAAGGACGTTTTCACATGCAAAATTCAATAAGTGTAATACACTACATAAAAAGGCTAAAGGATAAAAATCATACAACCAAATCAATAGATGCAGAAAAAACATTCTGGCACAATTTAACATCATTCCATGTTATTAACTCTCCACAATTATGTATAGAAGGATTGATCTTTACTAAAATTAAGGACATATATGTCAAGGGTACAAGTGACATCATATCAAATCCTAAAATGTTAAAAATTTCCCTCCAAGTTCTGGAACAGAAAGAGGATATTCACTTTGTCACTTATGTCAAATAGTTCTGGAACCCTAGGCTGAGCAATTTGTCACAAAACAGAAATTGAATGCATCTGCATTGTAAAAAAAAAAGTAGTAAAATCATCTAGTAGATCATACCTTTTCATGTACTGAAAATGCCAAGGACTTTAGCAATAAAACAATTAGCCCTACTCCAGAATACTGTAAGTTACAGTTTATAAAACAATATATAAAATCAGATGCTTTTCCACATAGCAACAATGAGCTTTCCATACATAA
Organism: Heterocephalus glaber; assembly: GCF_053883595.1. NCBI lineage: Eukaryota > Metazoa > Chordata > Mammalia > Rodentia > Bathyergidae > Heterocephalus > Heterocephalus glaber. The sequence goes on along the minus strand of NW_028258504.1, from coordinate 81,976 downwards.
ATAATCCCACTTATTAGCATCAGAAATAGTAAAATACTTAGAAATAACAAAGTAGGTGGAAGTAGGCTACCCCTAGGTCCTGACATTCTCTGCTCCCCTCAACCTAACCCTGCAGCCATATGAAGACCAGGAAGTTGCCACATCTCAAGGCCAGCTGCTGAAGGACAGTGACTGGGGAGGGACAGTCATCAGGAATGTGGGACCATAATGATGGAGCTGGTATCCAGGTTGCAGTCTTGGACGCTGAGCTCCTTTGGCTGTGAGGTCTGAGTGAGGAGCGTCCTGGCTCACAGTAAAGTGTGGGTCAGTGTCCTTGAACACAATAGCTTCCTTAAAGCCTCTAAACTGTAAATGTTCATTGTATTTGTTCAAACCCTTTGTAAATTGTAAAAGATGTGGACCTCAAAGCATGTTTTAAAGCATTATTTCTAAACAAGTCTGAATTATAAAGTAGGAGCTAATTTGTTCAGGGTTTGTAATGGTTAAAGAATGAGGCAGAGGAATATTTTCTAGTTATATATGAGAGCACTTTTCTGATGCATATTTTGATACAATTGGTTTTTATGTCAAATAGCTACAGTGCCCAAATATATTCAACTTAAATTATTAAAATGCAAAAGTTCCACAAAAATTAAAGAAGATATAAATAATGTGATGTTTTGATGTGTTTATAATGTGGTATGATTTAGACCAACTTAACATATTTGTCATGTCACTTATCTCACATATTTTAGGATGAGACACTTAAAATTTATTCACTTATTTTTAAATGTATACTGCATTAGTGCTGGCTATAGTCATCCTCCTATATAATAAGATCTCAAATTTATTATTTCCATCAGAACATTTTACCACTTAGTCGACAATCTACCCTTTATATGTATAGAATTATAATTTATTGATCAAATAATATTAATAAATTTAAAGAGAGATAAACAAATGCAAAGCTATCCCATTTTCAAGGAAAGAACAACTATTGTTAAAATATCCACAGGACTCAAAGTGGTCTACAGATTCAGTGCAATTCCCATCAATTCCTGACCTCTGTTCTGCTCACTCATTCCTCAAGCTTGGCTGTTTTTCAGAGGTCACACATGGGTGGAGTCCTGTGGATTTTGCTTTTCTATGCCTGGCTATCTCACTTAAATTTTTGATTTCTATCTCCATCCATGTTGACACGAGTGATAGAGATTTGTCCCTTTCTTACAGTTGAATTTTGCTGGATTGCATATATGTGCCTCCTTTCCTTACTCAGTGAGCCCCTAATGGAATCTTGGGTGACTCCCTATTTGGCCATTGTGACTGGTGCTCAGTAGACACAGGGGAGGTGTCCCCTTGTACACCACTGAATTGCTTTCAAGTAAGTGTCCAGTATGGAATTTCTGGCTCACATGGTAATTCTATTTTTATTTTCATGAGCAAGTCCTGTACTGATTGATCTCCACAGTGCTTGTCCAAATTTACATTCTCACAAGCACTCTGTAAGACTTTCTCTTTCTCAACATCCTTACCAGCATCTGTCACTTGTCTTTCTGGTCAGACTACTGTAATCAGATCGAATTTTGGCTTTGATTTTCATTTCCTTGTTTGGTAATGTTATTGAGTGTTTTTCACATAGAAGTTGGCCATTTGTGCATTTTATTTTAAAAATTATCTATTTGGGGTCCCTGTGGCATTTTGGTTGTTTGGGCACAAATTCCTCATAGTGTGGTGTTCAGACACATTCGAGAAGAATCAGTTGAGTTTTTTAAAAAAAGCATTATAATTGCACTATTTAGATGAAGTTGCCTGGTAGAGCAAATGCTTCCAAGAAAAAGTCTCAACAATGAAAAAAATCAAAAAGAAAAATTGATGAAGAAGAAATGGCGTTGTCAGAGAAAGAGGTTAGAAACATAATAAAAAGAAGTAAAAATCATCCAAAGCACATATCTTCTGAAGGACAAACAAATCATATTAATCTAAAGCAGATAAAGATAGCATACAACAAGAGAAAAAACTGGCAACTTCTTTCAAAGAATATGAGGGAGCATTTGCAAACTATGATGGAAGCAGTAATAATAGCAATTTTGAAGAATAAAATTAAAGAAAAAGAACAAATTCAGAATGATTTCAACTGCCTGAGGATAAGCTTGCTGCAACTGTGTGAAACCCTGAAAGCCCCTCCTCAAAAGCTGAAATATTTAACTAATGTGACAAGTCTACTGAAAATGGAAAAAGTACAAGACAGGGATAATGAAGAAGGTCTGGCATTATTGTAGGAAGAAATAGATAAAATAGTACAGGCTATAGAGTCAGTGACTGGGAATATTCAGAGTCCAAAAAACAAAATTGAAATTCTGTCACATAAGATAGAGGAAGAGGAGGAAAAGGCAAAAGAGATGCTTCAGCTGGATTGACATAACATACTTTCTCTCCCAGAGCTTTCTCAGCACAGTCTGAAAACACCCACACTGCAGAAAGAAGTTTTGATGCTAATTCCAAACCAGAATGTTCTTCTAAAAGGCTTGGATGTTCTTCATAATTCATCCTAGATGAAGAACATGTCAGTGGTCTTCAAAAAGGCCTATAAGAAACAAAATGCCTCTTAGAGAATTTTTAAATATTGTTTCCCATTAATTTAATGTTTATAAATTTGTGAGACTGTTAACCTATGATGTTACAGAGGCTGAAGCTTCTGCAGTACTTATTATCCTCTAATCATCACTTTAAAATTGGCCTGTGTAGGCCTATCATTAGTATCTAATGTAGTCCTAAAAACTTTTAGCAGTTATGAAATCTAGAAAATCAGCATTTATATTGCTGTACCACAGTTATTTGCCTAAAACATAAGGCAGAAATACCTATGCTCTGATACTTTGTGATGGCTATTGGCAGCTCACCTGTGTTGGCTCAGCAGAGTCGTGATGCTGTGACATTGTGTGTGTGACGTGCTCATGTGCAGTGCTTACAGGATAAACATGAGAGCGTTTGCCATCACTCATTCTGTAGCTGAGAGCTTGCATTTTCTGTTTGCTTTCAGAGCTTGAGAAATTCCCAAGTGCCCCTACCCTTACCTAACTCAGTAATCTTGTCCCATAGTTAAAGTTTTCCAGGTTCTTTCAACTTTGAAGTTGGCATTAAGTTTTTATTTCACTTGTTTTAAATATTTATTTACTGTTATCAAAGCATACTCTTTTTTTTTTTTTTTTTTTTTTTTGGTACAGGGGATCGAACTTGGGTCCTTGTGCTTGTGCAGCAGGCAGCAAAAGCACTGAGCTAAATCCCTGGCCCAAAGCATACTCTTAAGAAAATTAATAAAAAGGGATCTAAGCACATGTATTCCCTTGAAACCAACCCCCAAAAAAACTGTTTTGAGAAGACCCAGTGTGTGAGAACCAGCCACCAAAGGTAGAAGGCACTGAGAGACCAAAGAAAGCAGACAACCGGGCATGTTGGTGCATGCCTGTAATTCTAGCACTTGGGAGGCTGAGGCAGGAGGATCTCTGCAAGTTCAAGGACAGCCTGGGCTATCTAGTGATTTCAAGTCCAGTCTGAACTACATAATGAGATCCTATCTCAAAACAAAACCAAAAAAGCCAACAAATTTGGGATTACTAACATGTGTCTCTCAGACAGCAGCAAGACAGGCAGATTCTTGTACCCCAGTTTTCAGCAGTAGGTAGAAGGGGATTATATGCTAAGCCAGACAAAGTGACCCATAGCCAATTAGAATGTATGATGATAAGCTTTTATATACAAATATATTGTTACTTAAATATATCAAAAATCATTTGTAATAAAAAATCATTTGTAAGATATTTGTAAAATAAAATAGTTGCAATCTAAAAATAATAATCTATTTAGATGATTTACTCATTTTTAATTGGTTTATTTTATTTTGTTGTTGGGATATTTTAGTTCCTTGCATAGTCTATATATTGGTATATTGTGCAGTAAGCGGTTTACAGATCTTTTCTCCTTTTCCATACGTTGTGTCTTTGCCGTTCGTTTCATCCTCTGCTGTACAGGCGCTACAGTTCGATATAAACCAGCTGTCTATTTACATTTGCCGCCCCCATCTCAAAGTTCTCTGGAATTTCCCTGCTCAGACCCAGGTCAGTTTCTTGTTTTCCTTTACTTGGGGGACAATGCAGCTTCCTACCATTAGGTGCCGCCTGAAGCCCACGTTTGCCAGGGATCTCCCGTTAATGTTCAATTCTGCTCTCTCCTGTGAGTTCTTCCGCTCCCGCGTCGTGGGGAGGCCCGGAGCGCCCCCTGCAGGCGGCGATACGAAGAGCCGGGGCACAGAGTCAGAACTACCTGCAGACCGGTGCGCACCCCCTTCCAGGCCAGGGCAGGGCTACCTGCAGGAACCCACTTTCTCCAGGTCAGAGGTAGTGACCTGGGAGCAGGGGTCACCATCAGTGCTGCGGAGCCCTGGAGAGCAGGAGCTTGCCCCGCCCGATTGGACGCGGATCCCAGCTTCACAGGCTCTAAGGCAGAGAAGGGATTCTTGGGTTGCCTCCATGAGAGGCAGAAAGGGATTTGTTAGGAGGAACGGAAAGAGCCCTCAGAGACCCTGGAGAGAGGCGCCTTGTGAGTCTGCGCAGTGGGTGCATTCCCGGGGCTCAGTGACCCTGAGTCAGTCCACGCCTCAGCTCAGATCCAACGCCCACCAGCATCACTGCTTCCTTGAGAGGCGCAGTTCACGGGACAGGGCTACGTGTCTTTAAGACCTTAGGGAAAAGAGATTTTTGAGTATGGTTCCTGGAAGGACAAAAGGCTTGAGTAGCTGCAGTTTGTCTTAAAAGTACATTTTTTAAAAGTCCTGATAGCCTTGTCTCCTTCCTGCCTATTTAAAATATTTCTGACCTACCGCACCAGGAACTGCACAGCTGCTGTGTTAACTTGGAATGCTCCAAGTGGAAAGTTTGCCTCTGAAGGGTTGTAATTGACTTCTGTGGCATCAAGCCTGAATGCCACTGCTTTTGTTCTGGTTATTTTCAGTTGTTTAGATGCACACCGGGTTCATTTAAGCTATGGGTTTTGGAATAAACTGATGGCTTGCTGTGTTAATGAGGGGTCAACTGAAAACAGTTGAAAATGGATATGGCAGCTTCATTCATTTAGTAAAACTAAGAGCAGTCTCTTTTCCTCCTCTATGCTTTGACAGATTTTGAGCCTGGCAGCTAATTTTTTGCACGGAGGGAAGTTTCTGGGAACTGCTGAGATGCCGGCCACCTCTGTGTTCTTTATGCTCTTGTCCTCAGTGCAAATATACATGGTCTGGCTCTTCCTGCATCTGATGATGCCCACACAGGGCCTTGTATTTAACCAGGGAGTCATTGGAGTGAGGAACTGAGATGAGGCCTCGGGACTGTCACAGTGTGGTCACCCACATGTCCTACCCCAAGAACTCCTGAAAATGAATGGTCTCCTTCTCTAAATAAATCCTAGTAGAATTGTTACAGTATCTTGCTTTCTGTCCTTCTAAACCTCAGTGCCAAAGCAACAGGAGTGAGCAATTAGAGCTTCCCAGTAGGCTTCAGGTTCTCTGCTGGTCTCAGTGAGAAGTGATTCTCTTCTGGAGCATGACCATGCAGTACACCATGCCATCCTTACAACTTGACCATTGCTCTCCTGTGTGGACCCTCTTTCAATAGAGAAAGAGGTAAGCATGCGATTCTGGTGATGAGGAACCCACAGGTAAAGGAATAATTTTGAAAGAGCAAGGGAGGAACTTTGCAGCTAATACCAAGAGGAAGCAAGCAGGAGGACAGAGTTCGGAGGACAATGAAGAGGAAACTGAGAACATTCCTGAAGTATTCACTGTTTCAATAGGATATTTATTAGTACAAAACATACATATGACAGAGAGGCAAATTAAAGCAAAGAAAATAAATGTCTCATTACAGGAAGAAGAAAAAAATTGTTTCCTTTAAGGAGACAGAAGCATAATGCTTCTACCAAATCAGTCAAGAACATTTATAATTTCTGAATAATATAAAAAGGGAATATTAATTTAACAAAAGCAGTGGAACTATCATTTTATGGGAATTATGATAAGACTGAGATGTGCTATATTCAGTTGCAGGGTGAAAAGAGAAGGGAAAAGATAGAAGAAATTTACTTAATGATGTTTTGGGGCTAAACTAGCAGAGAAGGAGGAGAGAGATCTGCTCCACAAGCCTTTTGTATATATTGGAGATTTGCCATCAAGGTGAGATTGCATTCTGCTTGCAAAACCAACCAACCAAGAAACAAGAAGCACTTGTCTTGTTCATTACCCCCTATGCCAAGACTTGCCACTTTGTGTTTTTCTGCTTCTAAGTCCACAGTCAATGTAGGTTCAGTGCAAATGATTTGTGCTTTGTCTTCTCCAAAACTTCTTGTGAATTGGTGTGGCTTTTTAGAACCTAGCATGTAGGACAGACCTGAAGAAAGTCTCACATGGAAATATATCCACAAGCAGAGCACATCGCACAGGGAAAGATGCTTTCTAAAAATGACTCCCAAAAAACACTGGAAGAGAAATCCTTCCCAATTAACCTGCAACCAGAACACAGATACACAATTATAATGACAATACAACTCAAAGAGATGACTCAAAAAATTTAAAACTCTTCAAATGCTAATCCCACATATACTGAAGTAGATAAAAGTCCACATAAGAAATTCAAAAACTCATGGTTAAAATGATCAATGAGATCAAAGAAGAGACAAATAAGCACCTGAATGAAATACACAAGACAGTGCAGGAGATGAAAGACCACTTTATGGGGACCTGAGCCAGAATTCTCAGGTGACTTGGGGTTCACCTGTGCAGCTGTTATGAAGAACTGCCTTTTCATTCTTGAAACTCATGGAAGATTGAAACTTGGTATCACAAATTCACGTTTGTTTTTGTTTTTTAATGGTGCAACTTAAGCCAAGTAATAATGATTTTTTTCCCTGCTTGGGTATTGCATGAAGGCTATGAAGTTGGAACAGGCAAGTCCTGGGTGTGAAAGCTTTAATTTATCTACCTCATTTATTTTTTATTTTTGTAGCTGTAGTCTCTATGTTCCTGTTTTATGACCGCTGAAGTATCCCAGACTCCATCTTAAACCTAAGAGTTGATATACTATGGGAACAGTTGGATGTTCGAGATGTCTTTATGCCTTTTTTAAAAAAATCCCCCTTTCTACATGTAATAATATTGAGCAGATGGTGAAATGTTGCTCTAGCAGTTTAATGAGGAAGGAGAAAAAAGACCTGGCTGCTGGTAGAGAAGTCTTTCCCACTGCTGAAGCCCCTGGTTGCAATGCAGATCAAGATGTTACTCCAAGTTCTGTCACTTAGTTATTGCACCTGACTTTAGAATCCAAAAAAAGTGTTTTTGCCAAGTTGTGCCTTTCCTTCTGGGATTGTAAAAGAACACAATAAATACTACCTGTTCACACTGTGATGTGCATACTGTTATGAGACCACCTCAGTGTCTTTCTGTTAAGCTCAGAATGCCTTGTGAATGTATGATCTATTGAGGACCCTGTAGTTGTACCTGCTGAAGCTGTCCATCTGTTGGAAAATAAATTTTGAATGTTTGCCCCCCAAAAAGAAAGACCACTTCAGTAAAGTGATAGGTTTTTAAAATTTGAACCAAGCAGAAATTCTGAAAATGAAGAATCAATAAGTCCAACAAAAAACTCAACTAAAAGTCTTGGCTGTCAGCAAGTTCATCAAGACTTAAAGACAAGGTGGATATACTAGAGCATTCAGACTGTATCTAAGGAAGACTAAGGAATAGTCAACAGATTATTCAAGAAGTCTTGGATAAATATTTATTAAAAAGCTCATTGGTCTAGAGGTAGGTGATGAAATATAGGCTAATAGCATAGAACATCTCTTCATTAAAATTATTGCAGAAAATTTAGACACCTGGGGAGTGCAATGCATACACAAGTAAAGGAGGCATTTACAACTCTACCCAGACATGGCCAGAGAAGAATGCCTCCACAACACATTGTATTTAAAAGGTGAAAAATTCAAAACAAAAATATTTAAAAGTGTTAGAGACAACTGACAAATCACCTTTAAAACCAAATGAAACATAGTAACAGTGTATTTCTCAACAGGAAGTTTAAAGGCCAGGAGAGCATGGTATGATGTATTTCATAGATGAAAATAATTGTCAAATCCAATTACCATATCCTGGAGACTACTGGTCAAAATCAAATAAGAAATACAGATTTACTTCAAATAACTACAAACTGAAGAAATTTATGTTCATTAATCTAAAATTGCATGCAGTACTCAATCCTAAATACAGATGACCAACTATGAGACCAATAGAAAAACAACCATGAAACCAATAGAATAAATCTCATTGGACAGATAACTGAGAAACAAATATGAATCAAGCACTAGAAAAACAAAATGAGAGTTACTATGTGCCTATCAGTGATACTGATTAATGTAACTGGTGTTAACAATCCAATTAAAAGACAAAGATTGGCAGATTGGATAAAATGAAGACCCAAATTGGTTGCCTGCAAGAAACTGTTGTGCCCAGATTGTGAAGTCCCCAAAGACCACCAAGGAGCCGATTCCGATGCAAACACAAGAGGGTCGTTTATTCAAGCTCGAGCAGGGACTCACAACCATCACCAGTGCAGCGGATCAGGATTGAGAGCCCCGAATTTTAAATCAGCAGGGTTTTTATTGTGGCTACAGCAAGGTTTGGGGATTTTCCATTTAGCAGTTATGTGATTGGTTGATATTTAGCAAGTATGGGGTGTAGGGGGGGGCGGGGCGGTTGAGGGGCGGCTACATGTAGATTTTATAAAAAAGGAACAGTCAGCTCATTGACAGAATGTTCATGGTCAGCACATAGATAATGGGCCTGGGAGCGTCTGTTTTCTGGGCAAACAGAGGATTGAGTTAGGATCTGTGTCCTTTTTTTAATCTGTTGTCCCAGAGCAAGGACATTTTATCATTACTTTATGGGCACAAAGGAGACTAGGGGAATAGTTGACGTCAGTGAAGTGGAATTTATGTCTAGGCCACTTTACTGCCTTATTCTAAAATGGAGTCAAATTTTAAAATGGAGTTATTTAGGTCTCACAAAACATGGCTCACATACAAACACATTCACATGTTGACCATGAAAGGATGGAAAATGATACTCCAAGCAGCTGGAGCCTGAAAGCAAGCATGAATATTTATATTTAGAGGTGATAAAATAGATTTCAAACTAAAATGTTTCTGAAGAGACAAAGAAGACCACTAAATATTGGTAAAGAGAACAAGGCATGAAGCAGAGAGAACAACTGTAAGTATATGTGTGCTGATCATTGGCACAGTCACTTGTATGAAGTAAAAAGTATTTAACATAAAAGGACAGATCGGCCCAATAACATTGAAAGACTTAAATATCTTACTCTCACAAATTGACAGGTCTTCTAGACAAAAAAAAATCAACAAAGAAACATCGGAATTATACTATTGATCGGATTTATTTATAATTATATGGATTTCACAGTGTGTTCCATCTAACAACAGCAGACTAAACATTCTTTTCAATAGCACAAGGAACTTTCTTCAAAAAAGGTCACATTTTAGGCCATAAAGTCTCAGTAAGTACAAAAGCAATTAAATAATCTCACATATCTTATCAGATGGTAATGGACTAAAACTAGAAATCAATACCAAACAAAACCACTGAAACTACAAAAAACCCCCATGAATATTGAGTAATACACTTTTTAATGTTTTCTTTAACATATAATAGAAACTATGTGCAATAAATTTTGTCTGTATTTTACATAAGATAGGCAGAAATTTACATACATTAGAAGGAAGATAGATGGTTAAGGAGGGCCCAGTCCCGCAGGATATTTTCTCAGAGCATGAAAGTCAGAGCTCAATTGGGGAAAAGGGTTCAGACTGCCAGATTAAGTGAAAGTTTAAAAAAACTAAAATTTAGGCCTTTGAGTAGATAACAAAATGGTGGGACCACCAGTACTTCAAAGGCACCATTCTTAAACACAGCTCACATGTAATCGTCTACATGGATTCTTGGCCATGACTTAGGAAATACCATTCCAAAGACTTCTTTCCTATTAGGCAAAGTCTCAAACATTCATTCAGTCCTGGCCATAGGGATGACCTCTCCTACTTGCCCAGAATAGGATGAAACCCACAACTTTTGAACACTGCTGACCCAATCTCCCCAATTTTAGTCCTTATTTATACTTTGAGTTTCTCACACCAGAGATAAAACTCAGCACTCAAACATGTGTTTCTGATTTATTTCACTTAAGTGTATGGTTCCAAGATCCATTCATTTAGCTATAAATGTCTGAAGCTCACCCTTCTTTATGACAGAGTAGTATTCCATTGCATAAGAAAACCACATTTCTTTTTTTTTTTTTTGGGTACTGGGGATCAAACTCAGGACCTTGTACTTGCAAGGCAGGTGGCGGCACCACTGAGCTAAATCCCCAGCCCAACAAAAACCACATTTCTTTTTCCATGGTTGAAGGGCATTTGGCCTGTTTCCAAGATTTAGCTCTTACAAAGTGTGCTGCTATAAACATGGGTGTGCATATATCATTGTGGCATGATGTTTTAATTCTTTCAGGAAGATAACAAGAAGAGGAATAGCTGGGACAAATGGAACATCTAGTTTTAATTTTTTGAGAAATTTCCACTGATTTCCACAGTGGTTATACCAGTCTACACTCCTACCAACAGTGTAGAAGTGTTCCTTTTTCCCCAGAGCCCCACCAGCATTAGATATTAGTTGATTTCTTGATAGTAGGCATTCTTTCTGGAGTGAGGTGGAATCTCAGCATTGTTTTAATTTGCATTTTATGAATGATCGGTAATGTTGAACACTTTTTCAAGTATTTATTTTCTTTTTCTACTTCTTAATCTGAGAAATGTCTTTTCATGAGTAATACACTATTAAAAAGTTAATGGATCACTGAAAAACATCAGAGGAGATATTTAAAAAATCTTAGCATCAAATTAAAATAATGAAAACAATGTAACAAAAGGAGTAGGGCACAATGGAAGCATTTCTAAGGGCAAAGCTTGTAGATATGAATGCCTACATTAGAAAAAAGAAGTAATACTAAGAAAATAACCAAATAATAAAATTATGCAGCTCGAGAACCTGATAAAACAAGAATAAACCAAACCTAAAGTCAATAGAAGGGAGAACATGATAAAAAGAAGAGTGAAAGTTGATGAAGTCGAGACTAACAGAACTTCATAGGATCAGTGAATCAAAGAGTTGTTTTTTAAAAAAGATGAAAAACGGCCAGGGATTTAGCTCAGTGGTTTCATTGCCTGCTGCACAAGCGCAAGGACCTGAGTTCAATCCCTGGTACAAAAAAAAAAAGATGAAAAAGACTGATAAAGCCTTAGCCAAACATCAAAAGAGAGACAGGGCCCAAGTTAATAAAATTTGATATGAAAGTAGTGGGCCGGGATTTAGCTCAGTGGTTCCAGTGCCTGCCTCACAAGCACAAGGTCCTGTGTTTGATCCCTGGTACCAAAAAACAAACAAAAAAAGAAAGTGGTGAACTTACAGTGTTCATCTTTGAAATCCAGAAAATTATGAGAAGCCATTTGAAAACTTATATTCCAATAAATTTGAGAATGTAGAAGAAATGAATAAATTTCTGCACAAATAGAACATATTAAAGCTTAACAAAGATATAAATTTTTCAACAGATCTGTAATAAACAGTGGAATTGATGCAATAATTAAGCCACCACCAACTAAGAAAAACCCAAGACCTAGTAGACTTACTGACGACTTTTACCAAACCTCTAGAGAATATCTAACACCAGTACTCCTCAGATTTTGTCATGTACTAGAAAAGCAAGGAATGCTTCAAAATGCTTCATTTTCTGAAGCCAGCAGTACCCTGATATGAAAACTGGACAAAAACTCAAGAAGAAAAGAAAATGACAGATGAATATTCTTGATAAAAGTAGATGTTAAAATGGATGCATAATTCCTACAAAAAGAATTCAACAACTCATTAAAAAGGTCATACACTATGGCCAATTTAGTTTCATTCTAGGGATGCAAGAATAGTTTGACATAGCTTAATTGGTAAATGTGATATGTCACATAAATAGAATCAAGTGTGAAAAGCACATTATCATCTCAGTTCATGTAGAAAATGAGTTCCACAAAATCCAGCATCCTTTCATGATAAAAACCCTGATGAAAATGTGTATAAAATAGTCCTTCATACTAGTAAAAGCCATAGATGATAAACGCACCACTGACATTGACATCGTAGAGAATCGGGAAGAACTGAAAGCCTTTCCTCTAAAATCAGTAATGAGACAAGGGTATCCATTCTCCCATTCTTCTTCAATATGGGACTTGAAATTTTAGGCAGAACAATCAGGCAAGAGAATGAAACAAAAGGAATATGAATACAAAGCTAAAAAGTCAAATTAACCCTAGAAGACCCCCAAAACAAATTTTATATCTGATAAACAAATTCAACACATGCTCAGGATATGACATCAATAAATAAAAACTCATATTTCTATACACCAATAATGAAACCACAGAGAAAGAAATCAAGAAAACAATTCTATTCACAATAGCTTCAAATATAATTATATGCATTGGAACCAAAATAATCAAGCAAGGGAAAGACTTACGAAATGAAAATTACAGAACTCTGAACAAAGGCAAAGGGGGTTTTAGAAAATAGCAATTCCTTGTTCATGGATCAGAATTAAAATTGTTAAAATGGCTCAATTACTAAAAGTGATCTATGGATTCAATGCAGTGTCTATTAAAATACCAAGAACTCTCTTCACAGAACTAGGAAAAAATTCCAAGTTTCATATGAAGTAAAAATACCCAGAATAGCCAAAGAAATCCACAGTAAAAAGAACAATGCTGGAGACATCACAATACTGCATTTCAAGTTCTACTGCAAAGAAATAACAAAAATCCCCAACATGGTGCCAGGACCAAAACAAAAATGTAGACCAAATGGTGTAGAGCACAGACAAACAATCCCATGGATCTTTACCATCTGAATTTTGACAAAAGAGCCAAAACCACACTGGAACAAAACAGCCTCTTTAAAAAATGATGTTGGGAAAACCTGAGAGCCAGATGCAGAAATTTGAAGCTAAATCTTTATCATTCTCCTATACTAAAATCAAATCAAAGTGGAATAAGGACCAGATATGAAACCAGAAACTTTGAAATGCTTGCTGTAAGATAACAGGGGAAACACTTGAAGCCATAGGCAGAGGCAAAGACTTCCAAATGAGAACTCCAATAGAACAGGAAGTATTGAGAATCAACAAATAGGATTACATACATTCAAAAGCTTCTGGACTGCAAAAGGAACAGCCAACAATGTGGAAGAATAAACTACAGAATGGGAGAAAATATTTCCTTAGTATTCTTCTAATACTAAAAAAAATTATTTAAAAATGACCCAATCAATATATGGACAAATGGACTGAATAGAAACTTCCCAAAATGGTCAATAAATACGGGAAGACAAATTTGATACAAGGGAAGGGCTCACCTTACCCCAGTCAAAATGGCTACCATCAAGAGAATAGAAAATGATGAGCTCTGGCTTGGATGTGGGGAAAAGGGAATCCTCCTACATTGTTGTGGGGAAGGTAAACCAGTGTGATCCCTATGGAAGTCAGTGTAAAGTTTCCCCAAAAAAACTAAAACTAAAAGTACCGGTTGATTCAGCTATAACTCTTCTAGTATGCTCCTGAAAGAATTTAAAACAGCATATATATGTGCATATCTTTGTTTATAGTGGCACAATTCTCAATAGCTAAGCTGTGGAAATGGACTAGATGCCCATCAACAGATGAATAAAGAAAATATGATTGATATATATGAACATTATGTAATCATAAAGAAAAATTATATCATGTCATTTGCAGGAAAATGGATCAAATTTGAGACCATGATCATAGACAAAATAAGCCAACTCAGAAAGTTACACAACACAATGTCTCTTATATGAAAAATAGATAAATAAATAAGCAAAAACCCCCAAATAAAAGAAGAGACATCAGGGAATGAGAAGGTAGATTTTGGGAAAATTATAAAAGGATCTGTAGTGGATTGACTAATGCTCAACTTGTAACACCTAGCTGAAATGAATCTGTGTGTTCTGGGTGTGAAAGAGCCATCTGAGGATTGTTTCCAGTAGCCAAAGAAAGAACTGGAGGGGAAGCCCTTTCCCTGTTTATTTTCTAGAAGAAGCTTGGTGAGCATGCTGTGGATGGTTTTCCTGATAAAAACCAGGCTGTTCTTGTCAGAGGAGAAGCTTAGGGCCTCGCTGTCACTGGGAATGTCTGCTGTTTTTGTCAGGGGAGCTCTGATCTTCACCATGAGCATCATTTCCTGGCTCCAATGTGGATCCCTGTGCTTGGTGGCACAAATACTTCATCTCACCAGTGTAGGTTTTCTGGATTCCACCACTGGCCTTTGGGCCCTCACAGTGCAGATCCTCAATATGGACAACATGAGACATTGCTGTGGGTGTTAGGCCACTGGCTGGACTCATGGAGGACATCGCCTTGGACTCTAAGCCTTTAGCTGGACTTGTGTGGAATATTGCTGGGATTTACGCCCTCAGCTGGATCCTTTGGGCCTCTAGTGTGTGGTTAATCTCTTGCATTTCTTTGCATTTGACTTTTAGGGTAATTAGCATAGAATAATCTTCTAAATTATGTGTTCTGTAGTAAATATATTATCTTAACAAAACCCTGACTACAACAGGATCAGAATGAGTGCATAGAAAATGGAGGGGAGCAATGGAATTTAAAATAATAAAGATATGATACATAAGGAACCATTCATATTTCTCACCTCATCAACACTTATCTCTTGCTCTATATATTTCTCATCTGACCCCAATTACTTCAAGTCTGCGTCTGAAACTTCTTCCTATAAGGAAGTGATCTCAGCTAAATTTGGAAGTCCACCTGAATCAACTAACTTTGTGTCTTTAGAGAATCTTTATACCCTGAAAACTACCAAATGCATT